>NC_057806.1:525711172-525834328 GCF_018294505.1 Triticum aestivum | reverse complement strand
CATATCGAGCATATTGTGTGTATGATTGAAATGCTTGGTATGTGTGGGATCTGACTATCTAGTTGTTTATCTTTAGTAGCCTCTCTTACCGGGAAATGTCTCCTAGTGTTACCGCTGAGCCATGGTAGCTTGCTACTGCTCTGGAACACTTAGGCTGGCCGGCATGTGTCCTTCTTCGTTCCTGTGTCTGTCCATTCGGGGAAATGTCACGCTTTGAGTACCGGAGTCCTGTTAGCCCGCTACAGCCCGGTTTACCGGAGTCCTGCTAGCCCAGTGCTACAGCCCGGACCCACTTGCTGATGACCGACACGTTCGAAGCTGGGTCATGGATGCCTGTCCCTGTAAGTCTGTGCCACTTTGGGTTTACGACTAGTCATGTCAGCCCGGACTCCTTATCATATGGATGCTAGCGACACTATCATATACGTGAGCCAAAAGGCGCAAACGGTCCCGGGAAAAGGTAAGACGACACCCGTGGGGATACCGTGCGTGAGGCCGCAAAGTGATATGAGGTGTTACCAGCTAGATCGATGTGACATCGAGTCGGGGTCCTGACATCAGGACTCCCGCCGGCGCGGTCGGAGCCGGGCCGGAGCTGACCGGAGGTGGCGACGGCAGCTGTAGCGGGGCGATGGGCAGCTGCAGCGGCTGCTGCAATAGGGTGACGGTCGCGGCGGAGGCCGCCAGGGGCGGCGGCTGCCACGGCTGCCAGGGCGATGGCGGCAGCAACTGCAGCGGCCCGGCGAGCGCGGCGGAGGCCACCGGGTGCGGCAGCTGCCAAGGCAGCAGCATCGGCCCGGTGACGATGGTTGGTGGCGCGGCCGGTGGTGGCACGTAGCTTGCTTGATTAGATTGATACATCTCCTCCCCTTATATAGAGAGGTTTACTTGACTCCTAAGCAAGCGACCCTTATCTCTAATTAACCCTAAGACTAACGGGCTATACCGCCAGCCCAGACCCATTAGGCCCATTACGTACTCTAACAGGTGGCATGACGCTTTTAGAGAGCAGTTGTCATTAACTTTGATTGTACACCCCTTCTGGTTTCCCCCTCTTGAATTCCCATTTGGATACTTTCTTATGACGAAAGAGGTTTTATCTGGTACTAAAGATCTTATTTTTGTTTTGAGTGATTTAAACTTTCATTATAGACCGTGATCAGAATTGTCTTCAGGAAGGTTTGATTGGAGTTTCTCTTGATTGGATGATCTCAAGTCGCCTGTTTTATAAATGATTCGAATATGTCTCAGAAGTCTGGTTAGGAGTTGGGACTAAGCAATGCATGGAAACTGAGTGGTTCATGGGAAACTACTTTTGTAGATATTAAACTCCATCACACATGGAAGAGCGGGTAGCTCTGAAACTGACCATGTTTCCTTTTCCTTGCATTACTTTCTTTATAGGTAGCTCATAAATGGAGAGAAAGGTTTTATCCAGTTTTATGAAGTCTTTTTTGTTATGCCTGAGTGTTTAATACTCCCTCCGTCCGAAAATACTTGTCATCAAAATGGACAAAAAAGGATGTATGTAGAACTAAAATACATTTAGATACATCTTCTTTTATCCATTTTGATGACAAGTATTTTAGGACGGAGGGAGGGAGTATAATTGATGTTTTGATGTTTCCTGTTTCTCTTTATGTCTTGATGCAAAGAAGCAGGGTCAGTTTCAGAGCTACCCGCTCTCCCACACACACATGGGCCAAGAGAAATGCAGTTATGGAGGATAATTGTAGAAACTAAATATATTTATTTTAGCAGTATTCATATACTAGCGTTGTGGTTATGTTTAAAGCTTCAGACTCTGATTTTGAGCATCCGGGAAATTGCCTTGACTCATTCTTATTACAAAAACAAACGATATGTTCAGGAAACATTTTACTTTGATGTTATCCTCTCATATGAAAATCCTTTTGATGTTAATTGTGCCAACAAGCGCCATGTGTCATTTTTAGTAAACAGTTTTATCCAAATTCCGAACTGAACATGTTCATACACGTAACTACAGCTCTTCTCCAATATGCTAACGTTGTGTTCTCATTTATCATGCTAAATATACGTAGCTATGAAAGGCATTAACTTCTAATCCTATAGTTTCCAAATATCATCTAGCTTCTGCTTAGGCAATCCCTACACCTACAAAGGAGATGTGACTCTCCTTTGTTGTGGTGGGTGTTCATGCGCTCTGGTGGGTGATAACCCCTTACCGTAACAACATACTGAACTGGCAACTACCGGAAGTCAAAATGCAACACGGTACATGGAGGAAGAGCCCACCATCAAAGGTAGAAAAGAGGCTGGTAAAAAAACGGTGCAGCAAAGAGCGCGTCCCCTTCTAGTATGTCTATTTCAAGGAGAGCAATCTACCATTGAGATCAGGATCAAATCGACGTATAAATTTAGTACCTCCCTCCTTCCCTTGTGTATGTTTGTGCCAAATCATTTAAGCTGGGCGAAAAAAAATCAAGAGAAAAAAAATGCTAGTACTTCACAAAGTAGAAAGAACCTATGGTTACTTCTAACCAGGGGACCTTAATTCCTAATATACACTTAATATAAAAGCAAGAATCAATAGTGAAAGGACCATAAATTTGAGGTAGTATAAACTGAATGCAATGACCCTCAGTTTTACAAATACAGCGAACCTTGAGCATTGTACCGAAGAACTTTGACGCCGCTGAACACACAAACTCATTCTCCCCAAAGCTCGTTATCTTGGCACAACAAAACCCAAGGTATCTCGTTGCCGCGGCAGCATCTGCACAAAGAACGGACAAGCACCAGATCACCTTATTGATTACTGCACCAAAATACGCGGTAGATAGAAAAAATCCTGAAGAAACGAGAGGGGGGGGAGGGGGGAGACCGTGACGGAGGACAGAAGCATAGGTGTGTTTGGTAGCATGTATGGACCTAGCTTAGCTATTCTCCTTTCATACATGCTGAGTGTAGACATGCTGAATCTATACATTTGTTGTTATTTGGCAGTGGTGTATGCGCTGAGACATGCTGAGCTGAGAAGCCTGCATGTGTTTTAGACATGCTAAACAATTTCAAATTCCGAATAATTATTTTAAATGATGAAAAAAATTGGAAAAACATGAAAAAATTAAACATGTTTTGAAATTTTAAACTTTTATTGAGAATATAAACAAAATTTGAAATTCTAAATATTTTTTGAAAATTTTAAACAAAATTTAAAATTCTGAACATTTTTCGAAAATATAAACATATTTTCAAAGTCTGAACTTTTTTGATTTTTTAAATGAATTTTGATTTTTTAGAAAAAAACAAATTTGAAATTCTGAACATTTTTTAAAATTTAAACAAAATTTGAAATTATAAATATTTTTTGAAAATCTAAATAAATTTTGAAATTCTGGATTTGAAAATTTAAACAATTTTGAAATTCTGAACACTTCCAAAATTTAAACAAATTTTGAAATTCTGAACTTTTTTGAAATTTTTAAAAATATACTTAATTCTGAATATTTTTGGAAAATTTAAACAAAATTTGAAATTATAAATAATTTTTAAAAATCTAAACATATCTGGACGTGGTCTAATGGGTGGGGACGAGGGTTGGTGCGAGCATGGCTGCCTCCATGCACCCTCTCTGGGGTGCATGAGATGGGCATAGCTGAGGGCCTTTTTTGCATCGGTTGAGCATAGCTCATGTGAGCCCATGACCCTACCAAACAAGCAAAAGTGGGTTGGATTGGAAACTTTGACCCTCATGCACTTTTCATCCACTCTACCAAACACACCCTTGGTGCAGGAGGACGGACAACGACAATGCTCCAGCTAGGTGGGTCTAGGCGACGGTGGAGAGATGGGTTTCTCGGGATGAATGCTTGGTTCACGGGATGAATCACGCTTTTCAGTAACGTATCCGTCGGAGCGAATCACGTTGGGCGGCCGGTATCGACATCAGATGGCGGCCGGGACGGCGGAACCTAGCGTTCGCCGCTCATCATGGCTCTCGAGGGGAAACAGAGTAGTTTGGGCCTTTGGGGAGGGAACCGGATCCTGTAACATAGAGAAGGAAAGTCACTATGCTACAGTGCTAGCCTAGTATAAAATGAAAAAGGGAAGTTAGAACTGTTAGTAGGTAGTTAGTTGGTTGTTTACTATTGGTATTTACTGTAGATATAAATAACTTAAAATTAATTTTATTTAACCATCAATGTGTTTGTATCTAATTACTATAGACGTACACAGTAGATCATCAATTTACGAATTAATTTAAGTCATTTTAGTCTTAATTATATTGAGAGAGAAGGGAAGTTAGGATAATATAGCTTTTCTAACTTTTCTTCTCAATGTTAGAGGATCCATTTGCTTTGAGGAGAAACGCTTCGTGATGGGCTTTCTTTACTTTGAAATTAAAACAAATCAGTGGGGTTTGATTCGATCGATGAAGACAAACGAAAGAAACGACTACGAACATACCTCAAACTTCCGCAGACTACTTCTTGAGAAGCAGAGATTATATTAAAAAAAGTATATGCACACTAGCCCCAAGAGGACACCATTTGAACCCATGAGCATATGCACCCACTTTTCGTAAAATGCATTTTAAGCATGTTTTAAAATGTTAAAAAAAATTAAAAGAAAATGGCACGTATACATGTTCGCAAATGTGTGTATGCGGCACAAAGTTTTATGAAAAATGTCTGCTTGTTTTACCTCCGCAAAAAAGACAAAATTTCAGTGCTTCTAAATAGTATTTCACGACATAATTTTTTGTCCTTTTTACACATACCACAAAAAAAGTTATTTTTCTATAAAACTTTATGCACACGCATAGAACATGAAGACGTAGTCGTGCAATTATTTTTTTCAGATTTTTTAAAATTTAAAATATGTTTTCAAAATAGGTTCATATGTACTCGGATTTATCCATTCACTTCTCCACCAGCCCCCTCACATAAAAAAGAGAGGTAAAAGCACGGCACGCCCAGGAACTTGTCACGCCTGTGATGTTTTGACCCACAAACTTGCAAATCCTCACTCCGGCACCCAAAAACTTGCAGCCGATGTGCAAAAAAGCCCATAGCCAATCCCGCTGCGACATCTGGCGCCACGCTGGCAGAGGCAGTCGTCGCGTGACTTTGCAGAAACCCCCCTGGACCTTACCGGTAATGAACCCGCACTCCACATCTCTCCCTCTCGTTCCCCATTGCAGCCCCAGCCAAATCCCTAGTTTCTCTCCCTCTCGTTCCCCACTGTATCGCCCGACGCAAGAAGCATGAGAGATAGGTCAACGACGACGGCGAGCCTGGGCTGCGGAGCTAGCGGTAGCAGGACAAGCATCGCTCGTCTTCAAGGACACGCAGCTCCTCGTCGGCCATGCGAAGCTACTCGAGCCGCTCCACCGCGAACTCTGATATCGAGCCAACTACTGCGGAGCTCGCTGATGTCCGTCGGGAGCACGAGCTGGAAGATGCATGGGAAGAGGCGGGGTTCAAGGAGGTGTAGGAGAGACGGTGCGCCCAACGGAGGGAGGCTGGAGGCGACAAATACCTACCGCCTGACGAAGTCGTCTTCGAGCTACCAGCTCCGCTGTATGAGGCATCATTGCTCACCACGCATGCCGATGAGGCTCTGCGCGCAGCCAAGCAGCAGCTCGACGACGCCATCATAGTTGCGTCCTGGTCCACAGCGCAGGCAGACGTCGTCCTCCGTCGGAGCGCGCAGCCAGAGAGCGAGCAAGGGCAGCGACTGCCGCTGCGTCTTCCTCGACGTCAACTCAACAAGGCAACAACAAGAACCCAATTGTACTCTCATCTGACAACGACGAGTATAAGAAGCACCCGCATTTCGCTCTTATCACCCCATGCGTTCTATTTTCAGTTTAGCTTGTTCACTACTCCGTCCGTCTCAAAATTCATGTCTTAGATTTATCTAGATACGGATGTATCTAACACTAAAATGTGAAATAGATACATCCATTTGTAAACAAATCTAAGACAAGAATTTTGGGACGAAGGGAGTACTATTTTGTCAGGTTTCAGTACGTGTACTCCGTCAGTGCAAACACGAAGAACAGGGGCAATCAAGCATGGCTCCACTGATTCCAATGGTGCAACCCTTCCTTGTCGCTCGCTCCACAGCCCAGACTCGCCGCCGCCGCCGACCTAGCTCTCATGCTTCTTGCGTCGGGCGATACA
Organism: Triticum aestivum; assembly: GCF_018294505.1. Lineage (NCBI taxonomy): Eukaryota > Viridiplantae > Streptophyta > Magnoliopsida > Poales > Poaceae > Triticum > Triticum aestivum. The sequence goes on along the minus strand of NC_057806.1, from coordinate 525,828,155 downwards.
GTGGGGAACAAGAGGGAAAGAAACTAGGGATTTGGCTGGAGCTGCAATGGGGAACGAGAGGGAGAGATGTGGAGTGCGGGTTCATTACTGGTAAAGGCCAGGGGGTTTCTGCAAAGTTATGCGACGACCGCCTCTGCCAGCGTGGCGCCAGATATCGCAGTGGGATTGGCTGTGGGCTTTTTTGCACATCGGCTGCAAGTTTTTGGATGGCGGAGTAAGGATTTGCAAGTTTGTGGGTCAAAACATCACGGGCACGACAAGTTCCTGGGCTTGGTGTGCTTTTACCTTAGAAAAGAAGAAGATCCGACCGAGGGACCTGCCACGGCGTGGGCTCGTCTCTCACCGCGGCACCTGGCACGGGGTTAGGTAGGTGCGCAGCCGGAGTTGGTGTGTGGGTTGGCACCCCTAGTTGGTGCCCGATGCCCTACGACCCGTCCCGACGGCCCCGCCACATTCGTTGCAACTTTCATTTCAGGACCGCGAGCCATGCAGAGCAACGTGCCGACCCACCTCGCCACGTGACGCCGGCGGCATGCGACGCGAGCGCGACCGGCGTGATTATTCTTCGCCTTCGGTCTCCACCATTTGTGGTTTCCCCGAGCCGGGAAACGGAAGCCCGCCCAGCCAGCCAGCGACCGAGCGAGGCTCCACCCACGACTCGCTCGAGCGCAACGCAACGGGCGGACCAACCGAACCGGTGGTGGGTGACGCGACGCCGTGTGACAGCGACATTCTTTACCTCGCCCCTCCCCCCGGCCTCGCCGCCGCGAATATACCTCGCCTCCGCCCTCCCCCGCATTAGGCTGGTCACAATGGGCAAGAACATAAGCTAGTAACTTACACACTTCCCTAGACTATATTACTACCTTCATAGTGGGTAGGAACATCTATGTAGTGTCATGCAAAGATGTATTTATTAGGTTATAGACTCATTGTTTCTTGGAGTGTGTGATGTTCCGGTAACTTAGCTAGTTATCACAAGCACCTCTCTCTTCATTAAATATGTGCCACATAAGCAAAGTTGTATTGGAGTGTGTGATGTTACTCCTAAGTTCCTCACCATTGTGACCAGCCTTATTACCTCGCCTCGGCCTCCGCCCCCTCCACCTCCCCTTTTATATAGACTGGCTGGAGCTCACTCCATTCGCACGGACGCGAGGGCAAGCCACGGCGCCGCACCGACAGCGCGGAGGAGAGCGTTGGGGGCGGCGGCGGCGGCGGCGGGGAGGATGGGGCTGCTGTCGAACCGGGTGGAGCGGTCGGAGGTCAGGCCCGGCGACCACATCTACACCTGGAGGGCCGTCTACGCCTACTCCCACCACGGTACGCTGCAGCGGCCCCCCTTCCCCTCCCCTCTCCGCGGTTTCCGCCGCTCCTCGGGGTCTCAGCCCCTGAATTCTCGCTACCCGATTGCTCCGCCGGCCGGCGGCGCTGTGAATTGTGCCTGAATGCGGGGGCATTTTCGCCGCGGGGTTTCAGTCACGCTAGTGTTTTCATGTCCTTTGTTCGCAATTAGCGTGCGCCTGCATGTTTCATCTCGCAACTGCGGCACTGGCAGCCTGGGGTTTATCTGTACTCTGTAGAGCCAAGTCCCCTGCTTGAAGCAACGATCGCTTGATTGGTAGGAGAGATGCGCGTCAACCATCAAGTCTCCCTTCCCCGGTTGTCTAGTTTGCAATGCCAAGCTACCTGATGAGAAATTGACAACTTGTCAGCTGTACCACATCCCCCAATTATTGTACGATCTCTACTCTCTTTCATCCGGAGTTCAGTATTATACCATGTAAAAGTTGCGACAGCATTAATTTTGGTGTTAAAACCATTGTGACCGCAAAAGCAAAACAAAAACTCCTTCCAGATGGTTAGGCTCCAATTGAGGGGGTTCAAGCTCAACTGAAGCTCCCCAAGTCCATCCCCAAATCCTTCCAGATGGCTGGGATGCCACATGCCATGTTCCTTGCTTTACATGTAGAACAAATGGCACTTGTTGCTGCTCACCTACTGCTGACCTACTTGTCTGTCCGTATCTGCTCTTTGCTGTCTTCGTGGAGTAGCCTTCTTATTATTAATTCCAGATTGCTCTCACTCTAAGAGATAACCACTTCAAGCCTTCTTATTATTAATTCGTTTGGAGTAACTGTAGACTAGAATCATCAAAGTACCATCGAATTTTAATTTGTTTTATTATTCCAACTTTATCGGAGTTACCCCTTTTATCTTTGATCCATATTAATTGTCTGCAAAAAAACTGCTCCCTCGGATCCATATTAGTTGTTGCTGATTTGGTGAGGCTACATCCAAGGGAGCCAAAATGATCAGTGCTTTTTATTCGCCCATGCAGTGTTCTATCTATTGAGGTGCTCCTTTTTGTGCATTCAGTGAGGGCCATAGCCCATATGCAGGGAGGACATGCTGTATGTTTTGCGCATGATGCCATGGGTACATGCACGGAAAAGCTGCATTATTTGTCAAAACTGTAGAATCTTGATGCTTTAATAAAGTGCCCGTTGTCAGTTTTTTTTGGACAAACTGTCTTATCCCCTGCCCCACACTCACCCGCTCACACACCAACCTGTCTATTTTCCCTGCATCTGTTTCTATTTTATTGGATATTGCTTATGGAGAAATTGTTCTAGTGTTAGCCACTTTCTTATCCAGTTGCTACTAATTCCGTGTTCAGGTATTTATGTTGGAGGAAGCAAAGTGGTCCATTTTACACGAAAGAAGGAAGTTGAATCTTCGGATTCATCCAACTTCATCTCTGGCCTGATCTCACAGGCTTCATCAGAGTGCCCAACATTCCCAGACTGTGGTTTTCAGCTGGCCGATAGTGGGGTCGTACTCACCTGCTTGGATTGCTTTCTTGGCAATGGCTCCCTCTACTGCTTCGAGTACGGAGTGCCACCTGCAATTTTCCTTGCAAAATTTCGTGGGGGAACCTGCACCATTGCCCAATCAGACCCATCGGAGGTTGTGGTCCGGAGAGCTATGCACTTGCTTCAGAATGGGTTTGGCAACTACGACATGTTCGAGAAGAATTGCGAGGACTTTGCACTCTACTGCAAGACTGGACTTGTACCCGTGGATGAACCTGGCATCGGGGTGAGCGGGCAAGCATCCTCCGCCATTGGCGTGCCTCTGGCAGCTCTTCTGTCCACTCCATTCAAGATTTTTGCTGCCGGTCCGCTTGGAATGGCCACTGTCACAGCCGGGATGTACTGTGCCGGTAGATACATCACCGACATAGGAGTGAGAAAGGATGTCGCCAAAGTCGAAGTGGAGAACTTGTCGTCGCACCTTGGCTTCCGCCGCGTAGAAGACACAGAATCGGTGAACAGAAGCTCAGACAAGGTGAAGAAGCTGCTCCCGTTGAAGAGAAAGCGCGAGAGGTGAGCTCGGCGATGCAATTTGTGGGAGTATAAGCTTCGCTGCGCTTCGTCGTGGGTAGGTGGTGTGGAACTGTGGATAATATCGAATCTATGCTTCAGTATATTATTAAGGTCGATATATATAGATAATAATGTAACTATGGAACATGCTCTCGTTTGGTTGAGTGCGCACTTCACATGATGAACTGAACAACTATCCAATCTGGTTCTGTGAATGAAATTCAACAGTTTGTTCAGTAAGCTTAGCTAGTTTTTTTTGCCGTCCAGTCTATTCAAGGTGTTTAGCTCTTTGTTCTTTCCCTTCTGCTGGAAATTTACGGCATAAGCTTTTCCTCATGTCTACCCCCTCCGTCCCAGCTTATAAAATCGTCTTATATTACGGGACGGAAGGAGTATGATGGACTGGAATTGCTTCATTTGGCCATTCTGTCCTGAGTCACCCAAGATGGCAAACTGTCGGCAGGGCGTGTTTACACTTTTCACCGGGCAGGACTATTGAGCGTAATTTATCCCTGGATCGGCACATCTTTCGTCCAGGCTCCGTGATTGTAGTGTGAAATGACGACAACTTGTCCGGATTCTACCACGAGATTCTTCACTGCTTTCTGCTTCTGCATGTGGAAGAATGAAGATCTGGGGCATGCAAAGATGCTGCTGCTGCTATGCCTGCTCCCTTGGAAATTTACGCTGTGCCAGCATTTGCCTCTCCCTTTTTCACCTTCGCTTCGTCTTCTAGTGTACCTTTATTAATCATTGATCTGGCAGCTGACCCCTCGAGTCATTTCTTTCTCTTGTTTTGAACCGATCCTCTCCTCTTCTGGATCTCAGGCCAACTCCACCGCGCGACCCTATCTTGTCCCACCCCGTTCATTTGGGGTAAAAGAAACAAAAAAGGCGACCCAACGCGCGGGAGCAAACGAATTTTTGTCCGTTTTGTGTCCGCTTTCGACCCATCCGCGTCCCAAGTTTGCGCCGCTTTTGAGGTGAAACGGACACCACGCGGACGGCGGGTCGTCTGCGCGTGTCCTCCCTTGGCCCGCCTGTCGGTGGCACAAGACGGGCCTTTTTCTATCCGCCCCCTCCCTCCCTCCGGCCGCACCCCCTCCACTCTTCCCCACTCTTCCCCTCGCTGCCGCCGCTGCCATTGCAGCCGTGCAGTTCGGACGCGAGCTCGCCCAACCCCTCCCCCTCGGCGCCGCCGAGCTACCCAACCACGGCCACCTGGTTTGCGCACCCGCCGGCCGGTTTTGGGGCGGATCCGGTCGGTCTTGAGCTCGGCCGGCTGTGGGAGGTCGGGCCGCGCCATGGACTGGCCGGGCACCTCGCCGGAAGGCCCTGGCAGGGCCGCAAGGCCACATGCAGGCAGTGGCTCCTCCTCTAGCCGCTCGGATCTGCACCGTCGGTGGTCCGCCGGCAGATACACGAATGGCGGTCGGCCGGGCTCGGTGCTTGCCCAAAAGCTCGCCGGCGCACCGTTGCCACTCATTAAGTGCGACCACTGCCCAAGGATGGTCGTGCGCCGCGTGTCTACAACGCCGGAACATCCCGGATGGGTGTTCATCAGGTGCTTAAACGATGGGGTATGCACTTTTTTTAGCTTCGGTTTGTGCTTTAGATTTGACTAGTTGTGCTAACTTCAAAATTTGATGTGTAGAATGGATGCAAGTTTTGGTATTGGGAAGAAGAGTACATCGATATATTGATAGAGCGAAATTTAGTACATGTTCGTGCACTTTTAGCTAGCATAGAGGCTAAAAATGAGACCAGTGCACTTGTTGCTAGATTAGAGGCTAGACACGAGACTAGGTGTGAGGAGGAAGCAACATCAACTTCCGGCTTGAAGAAGAAAGGAGGATGCCAGATCGAGCCTTCTGGCTTGAAGAAGAAAGGAGGATGCCAGATCGAGCCTTCTGGCTTGAAGAAGAAAGGAGGATGCCAGATCGACCCCCCTCCACAGATCAACAATGAGTGCATCGAGAAGGCCCTAACCCAACTCAAGGGGGCAGTTATAGAAGTTGGCTATCTTCTAAAATGTATTCTTGTTGTTCTTCTTTTTTTGGTCTTGCTTTACTAGTCAAAATGTGATGATGCATTTTCCATGTACCAATCCATGTACCAAAAATAAATGATGAAATAAAGCTAATGACTTGCAAAGAAATAATATGCTGACAGGATGCGTCCGCGCGGTTGGCGCATGACCACCGCATTTCAGGACACGTCCGGACACAACCCCAAATCCCTACCCAAACGAACAGAATTCGAACAAAACAGACGTCCGTTTAAAGTCGCGCGGTGGAGTTGGCCTCAAGCCTGGCTGGCTGGCTGCCAGGTTGTGAGTGGAGATCTGGGCGTGGATTTGGCCGGAGAAAGGGAAAGGGGTACTATCATTGCCCGGACCACTGTCACGGACAGGTTAATCAGAAAATATTATCACTGGGTCTACATACAGGCTACAGCACAGGAAATTATTATTCTCTCAGTGGTGGATCTGGTTGACTTGGACTGTACTGTACCGGCCAGATTCTGAAGTCTATACGTATGCATGTGTGCTTCCTAGTGAATTTTGTTTCGAGAAACCTGCTCCACTTTTATTACCCACTTGATGTTCATAGGCAGCATTACAAGATTATTGTATGATGATGGTCCACTGTATAATGGTGAAATTGTTCTAGCACTATTTTTCCCCCAAACTGTAAAACTCGAATGCCAGATTTTCTGCAGGTTCGAGCAAACATCTTAGCTACCATTCGATTACCCGCACGAATCTTGGCGCACAAGCTCTACCATGCCCATGTTTTCAGTCGTTCGGTCAGATTTTGGTCATAGAACCCCTGAAACCAATGTTTACAGAACTGTCCAGAATTGATAAAGAGACGCAGCTTTAAAGTCATGGAGAACGAAAATAGGACCCTGGCTCGAGCTCTTCTAGTGATTAAGGGTAAAGTGCTCAGTCTCAGCGCGAACGCGAGATAGAGAAGCTACCTTAGCCGCACACAAACCATTCCCCTCCGTCTCCTTTTCATTTCTGTTGTCCACCTCCCCAGCGCCTCCTCTCCGCATCTGTCCGAATAAAAAGAAATCAGAAAACAAAAACAAAAAAGGAAAAAAAAACTAACCGCTTAAAGCCCCGCGTGAAACGGGGTATAGTCTTATCTGTTGACCCATCCGGCACAGATCCTGCCGGCCCAAACTGAAAAATGGCCAGGCACAGTCCAGTTGCCTAGTGTTGCACCAAAAAATGTCCAAACCCCAAAAAACGTGAAGAAAAAATAAGAAAAAACAAAAAGTATTTTACAATGGTTTTGTTCATAAAAACTTTGTGTGTCGAAAATATTAAATTTGCCATGCAACTAAAATTAAATTTCTGCATTTGCCGTGGTAAAAAAATCAATGGTTTCAAAAGGAAAATTACCATGGTTAAGAAGGAAAAATTGCCATTGTCCGTAAAATAAATATGCCTTGGTATATAAAGAAAATTTGCCATGGTGCAAAAAAGAAATTTGCAAGGTCCAACAGAAAAAATTTAAATGCTCCAAAAACTCATGGCAAAAATTGATTGCCATGGCACATTAGTTTGCCATTACAGTCCCAAAAAAGTATGAGGTCCCACTTGTTGGTTAGTTGCCACGTTTTGTGACCCTAGATATTCTTGTTCAATTGTTTGGCAACCTCATGAATGTAGATTTGCCAAGCATGCGGGAACTTAGGAGTACAAAAGTTACGAGTGAATTTGCCATATGAGCATGGGAGAAAATAATGGCAAAATGGTTTACAAAGATGTGTTGGTTTGCATGGCAACGGGTTGAAATTTTTTGCCATAGTAAAAAGCTTAACTAATTTGCATGACAAAAAGTGTGTTGGTTTGTATGGCAACGGGTTTGAACTTTTTTGCCATAGCAAAAATCTTAATTAATTTGCCATGGCCAAAAAGGGTGTTTTTGGCATGGCAAAATCTATGTGCGTGACATGGCAAAAGCTATAAACACTTTTTCCATGGCAAAAAACTATAAACGAATAAATGTTGACAGGGTTTGATTCAATTATTTGCCATGTTGATTTGTCTGGGTCTAACACTTTAAGATCCGTGCGAACATCTAACAGCTACGAACTTGTTCGCCCCCAATTGCCACTATAAAACTGGCGTCAGATTCATAGTGATTCCGTTTTGTTTTCTCGCCGCCCATGTGACCTCAGTTTCAATAGGGAATTTTTTTAGGTCAATATAGGGACTTTTCTTGTCGTTTTGGGCCAGTGTCGTGGCATTTTTCCGCTCATCGCAGCTGGTAAAACGGCCCGAAATGCACTGCGCCGATGCGAAGAAGGCCAGGATTAGAGGCCCGCTAAGCATCTGGGAAGAGGGCGCTCGCGAGCAGCCCATGAAGACCGGATTCCTCCTCCCCACGGCCGTTATCGTCGTCTCGGGAGAGCTGCCGCCCCATCAATCAGACATGAAACAGGTCGTGCATGTCTTATCCTTTTTTTTCCCTTTACCGTGTCATGCATGCATATCCGTCCGGCCGAAGAGAGATATGCACTGGGGCACGGAAAAGAAGAAGGGATGTGGTTGTTCCCCGCACTTCTCCTCCAACGGCCGGTGCGCCGCAACTTCCACGACTCTGCACGTACGTAGTAGGTACCACGCCCTGCTTCCTGAAAACGTTGGTTTGCGGTGACGAGAGAGGACCCCTCCTGACTCGTGCCGGTTATGAACGGTTCATTTGGGCCTGCGGCGGCCGAACCGTTTTTTTCCGGCCCATAATTATTCCCCTGTGGATGAGGCCGATGGAGACGGCGATGGCAACGTTGGTGATCGGGCGGGGCGGGGCGGGGGGCAACGAGATACCCGCCGCGCGCCGCTCTCGCCGCGGCGTGACTCGTGTGTCACGCACGCACGCACCTATCTCGGACGCTTCTGTTGCGTAGCGCGTTGTTGGTTGCCGAATTACTGGCGCGCGGTTCCTCACATCACTTATTACGGCCGGGAACATCGCGCCGGCCGGCGCAGCCGATAGAGCTGCCTCGCAGCGTGCCAAAACCCCAACACTAACTCTTTTTTTTTTTGAGATTTCCCAAAACTAACTATAGTAGCAGAGATCAAGACGAGATCGGCCGATCGATCGCCTTTTGAGCTCCAAGCGATAGGAAAGCCAACGGTGCCACAGCATATCAGGTCAAGATCAGAACGAATATTCACGCAATTACTCCTATCCCGATCCGTGTGTACGTACTAGACTATAGCTCGTGGCCTATCTTCGCACGGGCACGTACCCTCTCCAGTCTATAAATCTTTCGGCGGTGCGGTGGCGTGCGTACATACGCGAGTGCAAAATCCCCAACGGAACACGGAGAGAGAGAGAGAGCGAGCGACAGATGGCGATCGGCGGCGTTGGCGCTGGGGGCGGGGCAGGGAGCGGCGAGGGGCAGGGGAGGAGCGTGCTGGTGACGGGCGGCGCGGGGTTCATCGGCACGCACACGGTGCTGCAGCTGCTGGAGAAGGGCTACGCCGTCACCGCCGTCGACAACTTCCACAACTCCGTCCCCGAGGCGCTCGACCGCGTCCGCCACATCGTCGGCCCCGCCCTCTCCGCGCGCCTCCAATTCATCTTCGTACGTATACTCCTAACTGCCTGCGCCCACCGTCGTCTCCTTCAGCTTCTTCGATCCTGCTCGAGGCAGAGTTCTGTACCCTGATTGATTGGTAGATTGGTTGGGTGAATTTCAGGGCGACCTGACGATCAAGGATGACCTGGAGAAGGTGTTCGCCGCCAAGCGGTACTACCTAGTTGTTCGATCGATTCATCCTTCAGTCAGGAGCATCAATTTGATTCCCAATCGTGGCGATCGATCGACGAGACTAACCGTTTTGCCGTGCGACTACTGATCACCAGGTACGACGCCGTGATACACTTCGCCGGGCTGAAGGCGGTGGCGGAGAGCGTGGCGCATCCGGAGATGTACAACCGCAACAACATCGTCGGCACCGTCAACCTCTACGACGTCATGAAGAAGCACGGGTGCAACAAGGTACTCCCTCCCCGTAAAACCCCAATCCCGTTAGCACTGTCCCCTGCTCTTCAGAGATGGCCGACGATCTTCAGTGATGGCCCTGACACTTTGGAGAATGTTTCCTACCAGTTGGTGTTCTCGTCGTCGGCGACCGTGTACGGCCAGCCGGAGAAGGTGCCCTGCTTCGAGGACTCCCCCCTCAAGGCCCTCAACCCGTACGGCAGGACCAAGGTAAACTCTCTGCATACAGTCTGTCAGAAACGATTTCCTGACACACTCACGTTGCCCAAGTCGACAGCGATGGCCATCGGAGTTTTCGGCAATTAATCTAACCTTTTCGACTGGCGTCGATGTGATTGGCGCAGCTGTACCTGGAGGAGATGCTGCGCGACTACCAGCACGCGAACCCGGAGTGGAGGACGATCCTGCTGCGCTACTTCAACCCCATCGGCGCCCACGAGAGCGGCGACATCGGGGAGGACCCCAAGGGCGTCCCCAACAACCTGCTCCCCTACATCCAGCAGGTGGCCGTCGGCCGCCGCCCCGAGCTCAACGTCTACGGCTACGACTACCGCACCCGCGACGGCACCGCCGTCAGGGACTACATCCACGTCGTCGACCTCGCCGACGGCCACATCGCCGCGCTCGAGAAGCTCTTCGCCACCCCTGACATCGGTGCGTCCGTCCGCCGGCCCAATTAACAACCAACCCAACCCAGCGCCCGGCATCATTTACCACAAGTGCGCTTCTGTTTTTGTCAGGCTGTGTGGCGTACAACCTGGGGACGGGGCGCGGGACGACGGTGCTGGAGATGGTGAGCGCCTTCGAGAAGGCATACGGCAAGGTTGACACGTTCTTCTTTGCCCTTGATATTTTGCCTGATGAAAACGGGTCTGAGACTGACATTTCTGGCTGCAGAAAATCCCGGTGAAGATGTGCCCGAGGAGGCCGGGCGATTCGGAGCAGGTGTACGCGTCCACCGCCAAGGCCGAAGAGGAGCTCGGCTGGAGGTAACCGATCGCCGTGAACACCAGTCATAGCTTATCGAGCGAGATGGATTAAAACGTGCTATGGTGTGCCGCTTTGCTGCTTTGCAGGGCCAAGTACGGGATCGAGGAGATGTGCAGGGACCAGTGGAACTGGGCCAAGAAGAACCCGTACGGCTACTGCGGCGACGCTGAAAACAAAGACTGATCCGATGGGGCCCGTCGGGAGCCTTGTAACGTGAAAGAAAGATGTGTCAATAAGCCCAGGGCATTAAAGTGTGCCCAGAAAATGTTTTCTGTTGTAGTACTACTACTAGTACTACTATTCAAGATGGAACTTGAGTTGGGTGGGTTAGACTGGACTCTCACTGGGCCGGGCTGGTGCTTGCCACAGAATTTTGGTCTGGTTTCAAACATGGGCCGTCATCTGCTTCCTTTTTCTTCCTTCCAATTATAGAGCGAGACTGATGAAGCGAATCATTACAAACTTTTTACTGCTTGGATCTATAGTACTCGCAGGGTGAGTTTGGTTACCTGGATCATTTTTGGGTCTGGTTAAAATATACAGGCAAAAACCGTCATTTGCATGTTGATTGGTTGCATGCATCCCCTCTCCTTGTATCGTAGCAACGCCTCTATGCATTATGTTTGGTTGCTCGCATTGGCTGTGTTCATACTAGTGCATGTTGTTTGGTTGCATACACTGGACATGATTAAGACTTAACAACTACACATAACACACAGTGTTACATTAGAGTGCCTCAGCGACAGCGGTGGACGGTGATTGCGGCACCGCATCCGATATGACAAGCACGGAGTCGCGGGCGAGCGATCTCATCAGCGGCGCGGCGAACTAGTTGCTAGCGTCGTCACCGCAAAGGAAGTCTGTGTGGAGTAACAAATAGGAGGGCATTTAGGCAGAGGATGATGAAGAAAAAATGCAGTGTGCCATTGTCGCTGGTGTAGTAGGACGCGTGCGAGTAGGCCGAAAAGAATGACGATGGCAACAACGCCGGTATAGTAGGACGCATGCGTGGAGGCTGAGAGGAACAATGTCGACGATGGCTTTGGTGTAGTAGGATATGGGACATGAGACCAAGAGGAACGATGTCAGCGATGGCTTCAGTGTAGCAGGACATGGGACAGGAGACTGAGAGGAACGGTGAGGAACATGCGAGTGTAGTCGGACACTAGAGAGGAGGTTAAGAGGAACGACGTCGGCGGTGGCACTAGTTCAGCAACACGTGGGATAGAACGACGATGGCGACATCGCCAGTGTAGTAGGACGCGAGCGAGGAGGCCGAGAGGAACGACAACGTCAATGGCTTTAGTGTAGCAGGAGATTGAAGAGAAGGCAGAGAGGAACAACAACCGTGCGAGTATAGTAGGACATGGGAGAGGTGGTTAAGAGGAATGATGCCGTAGGTGCCGCTAGTGTAATAACATGCGGGAGAGGATGCCGAGAGGACTGATGCCGGCGGTGACGCTGGTGTAGCACCACACGGGAGAGGAAACTGAGACTAAGGAGTGTGATACGTCCATTTTGCATCATGATTTTATATCGATATTTATTGCATTATGGACTGTTATTTCACTTTATGCCACAATACTTATGGCTATTCTCTCTTATTTTACAAGGTTTACATAAGGAGGGAGAATGCCGGCAGCTGGAATTCTGGGCTGGAAAAGGAGCAAATATTAGAGACCTATTCTGCGCAACTCCAAAAGTCCTGAAACTCCACGGAACATCTTAAAATAAATAAAGAAAAATCCACGCAAAAGATGAAGGCTAGGGGGCCCACACCCTGCTCACGAGGGTGGGGGCACCCCCTAGGGCGCGCCCCCCTACCTCGTGGGCCCCCTGGCGGCTCTCCGACGTCCATCTTCTCCTATATGAAGTCTTTCGATGAGAAAAAAATCAGAAGGAACTTTTCGTGACGAGACTCCGCCGCCACGAGGCGAAACCTTGGCGGAACCAATCTAGAGCTCCGGCAGAGCTGTTCTGTCGGGGATACTTCCCTCCGGGAGGGGGAAATCATCACCATCGTCATCACCAACGCTCCTCTCATCGGGAGAGGGCCATCTCCATCAACATCTTCACCAGCACCATCTCATCTCCAAACCCTAGTTCATCTCTTGTATCCAATTCTTGTCTCAAAGTCCGGGATTGGTGCTAGTAGGTTGCTAGTAGTGTTGATTACTCCTTGTAGTTGATGCTAATTGGTTTATTTGGTGGAAGATCATATGTTCAGATCCTATATACATATTATTACCCCTCTGATTATGAACATGAATATGCTTTGTGAGTAATTACGTTTGTTCCCGAGGACAAGGGAGAAGTCTTGCTATTAGTAGTCATGTGAATTTGGTATTCGTTTGATATTTTGATAAGATGTATGTTGTCTAGCCTCTAGTGGTGTTATGTGAACGTCGACTACATAACACTTCACCATTATTTGGGCCTAGAGGAAGGCATTGGGAAGTAATAAGTAGATGATGGGTTGCTAGAGTGACAGAAGCTTAAACCCTAGTTTATGCGTTGCTTCGTAAGGGGCTGATTTGGATCCATATGTTTCATGCTATAGTTAGGTTTACCTTAATACTTTTGTTGTAGTTGCGGATGCTTGCAATAGAGGTTAATCATAAGTGCGATGCTTGTTCAAGTAAGAACAGCACCCAAGCACCGGTCCACCCACATATCAAATTATCAAAGTATCAAACGCGAATCATATGAACGTGATGAAAACTAGCTTGACGATATTCCCATGTGTCCTCGGGAGCGCTTTTCCTATTATAAGAGTTTGTCCAGGCTTGTCCTTTGCTACAAAAAGGATTGGGCCACCTTGCTGCACTTTATTTACTTTTGTTACTTGTTGCTCGTTACAATTTATCTTATCACAAAACTATCTGTTACCACTTATTTCAGTACTTGCAGAGAATACCTTGCCGAAAACCGCTTATCATTTCCTTCTGCTCCTGGTTGGGTTCGACACTCTTACTTATCGAAAGGACTACGATAGATCCCCTATACTTGTGTGTCATCAAGACTCTTTTCTGGCGCCGTTGCCGGGGAGTGTAGCGCCTTTGGTAGGTGGAATTTAGTAAGGAAAAATTTATATAGTGTGCTGAAATTTACTGTCACTTGTTACTATGAAATGTAATTCTCTGAGGGGCTTGTTCGGGGTATCTTCACCCCGTCCAGTAGAGCAAAGAGTTGCTCCTCAACCTACTGAACCTATTGAAAATGAAACTCCTTTTGAATTTCCTTTGGGTATGATGGAAAAATTGCTAGCTAACCCTTTTACAGGAGATGGAACAAAGCATCCTGATGAGCACTTAATATATGTGGATGGAGTTTGTGGATTATTTAAGCTTGCAGGTATACCCAATGATGTTGCTAAGAAGAAGGTCTTCCCTTTATCTTTGAAGGGAGACGCATTGATATGGTATAGGCTATGTGATGATATGAAATCATGGAACTATAAAAGATTGAAATTGGAATTTCATCAAAAGTATTACCCCATGCATCTTGTTCATCGTGATCGCAATTATATATACAATTTCTGGCCTCGCGAAGGAGAAAGCATCGCTCAAGCTTGGGGGAGGCTTAAATCAATGTTATATTCATGCCCCAATCATGAGCTCTCAAGAGAAATGATTATTCAAAATTTATATGCTCGGCTTTCTAATAACAATCGCACCATGCTCGATACTTCTTGTGCTGGCTCTTTTATGATGTCCATTGTGTCCCTAAGAAGGGAGGTATTACTGTTGTTCCTAATGATAAATATGAATTGATTCCACAAAGAATTATTACAGGTTATAGGATGGTAATTGATTTCCGCAAATTAAATAAAGCTACTAAGAAAGATCATTACCCCTTACCTTTTATTGATCAAATTCTAGAAAGATTATGCAAACATACACACTATTGCTTTTTAGATGGTTATTCTGTTTTTTCTCAAATACCTGTGTCGGCTAGAGATCAATCAAAGACTACTTTTACATGCCCTTTTGGTACTTTTGCTTATAGACGTATGCCTTTTGGTTTATGTAATGCACCTACTACCTTTCAAAGATGCATGATGGCTATATTCTCTGACTTTTGTGAAAAGATTTGTGAGGTTTTCATGGACAATTTTTCCGTCTATGGTTCCTCTTTTGATGATTGCTTGAGCAATCTTGATCGAGTTTTGCAGAGATGTGAAAAAACTAATCTTGTCTTGAATTGAGAAAAGTGCCACTTTATGGTTAATGAAGATATTGTCTTAGGGCATAAAGTTTCTGAAAGAGGTATTGAAGTTGATAAAGCCAAGGTCGATGCTATTGAAAAGATGCCATGTCCCAAGGACATCAAAGGTATAAGAAGTTTCCTTGGTCACGCTGGATTTTATAGGAGGTTCATTAAGGACTTCTCAAAAATTTCTCGGCCTCTGACTAATATATTGCAAAAAGATATACCATTTGTCTTTGATGATGATTGTGTAGAAGCATTTGAAATACTTAAGAAAGCATTAGTCTCTGCACCTGTTGTTCAGCCACCTGACTGGAATTTACCCTTTGAAATTATGTGTGATGCTAGTGATTATGCTGTAGGTGTTGTTTTAGGGCAAAGAGTTGATAAGAAATTAAATGTTATTCATTGTGCTAGTAAGAATCTAGACAATGCTCAAAGAAATTATGCTACTACTGAAAAAGAGCTTTTAGCAGTTGTATTTGCTTGCGATAAGTTCTGCAATTGGGTTCTAGCAAGAACGTTTTCTTACCTACGAATCACCACAACGTGATTTTGTCAACTTCTATTTACCCTTCATAAGGGCCCTGTTCATCGATTCCGCTCCAACTAAGGTGGGAGAGACAGACACCCGCCAGCCACCTTATGCAACTAGTGCATGTCAATCGGTGGAACCGGTCTCACGTAAGCGTACGTGTAAGGTTGGTCCGGGCCGCTTCATCCCACAATACCGTTGAGCAAGAAAAGACTAGTAGAGGCAGTAAGATGACAAAATCCACGCCCACAACAAAATTGTGTTCTACTCGTGCAAAGAGAACTACGCATAGACCTAGCTCATGATGCCACTGCTGGGGAACGTTGCAGAAAATTAAAGTCTTTCCTACGGTTTCACCAAGATCCATCTATGAGTTCATCTAAGCAACGAGTCAAGGGAGAGAGTTTGCATCTACATACCACTTGTAGATCGCGTGCGGAAGCTTGCAAGGTGATGATGTAGTCGTACTCGACGTGATTCAAATCACCGATGACCAGCGCCGAACGGACGGCACCTCCGCGTTCAACACACGTACGGGACGGGAGACGTCTCCTCCTTCTTGATCCAGCAAGGGGGAAGGAGAGGTTGATGAAGATCCAGCAGCACGACGGCGTGGTGGTGGATGCAGGGCGTCACAGCAGCAGGGCTTCGCCGAGACTACGAGGGAGAGACGTAACGGGGGGGGGAGATGGAGGCGCCAGGGGCTGGTGTATGAAGTCCCTCCTCTCCCCCACTATATATAGGGGTGCCAGGGGGGGCGCCGGCCCTAGTAGATGAGATCTACTAGGGGGGGCGGCGGCCTAGGGGAGGTTTCCCTCCCCCCCAAGGCACCTAGGGGTGCCTTCCACCACTAGGACTCCTCCTAGGGGGAAACCCTAGGCGCATGGGCCTATAGGGGCTGGTGCCCTTGGCCCATGAAGGCCAAGGCGCACCCCCTACAGCCCATGTGGCCCCCCGGGACAGGTGGCCCCACCCGGTGGACCCCCGGGACCCTTCCGGTGGTCCCGGTACAATACCGATAACCCCGAAACTTGTCCCGATGCCCGAAATAGCACTTCCTATATATAATTCTTTACCTCCGGACCATTCCGGAACTCCTTGTGACGTCCGGGATCTCATCCGGGACTCCGAACAACATTCGGGTTTCTGCATATACATATCTTCATAACCCTAGCGTCACCGAACCTTAAGTGTGTAGACCCTACGGGTTCGGGAGACATGCAGACATGACCGAGACGCTCTCAGTCAATAACCATCAGCGGGATCTGGATACCCATGATGGCTCCCACATGCTCCTCGATGTTTTCATCGGATGAACCACGATGTCGAGGATTCGATCAAACCCTGTATGCAATTCCCTTTGTCAATCGGTACGTTACTTGCCCGAGACTCGATCGTCGGTATCCCAATACCTTGTTCAGTCTCGTTACTGGCAAGTCACTTTACTCGTACCGTAATGCATGATCCCGTGTCCAACACCGTGGTCACATTGAGCTCATTATGATGATGCATTACTGAGTGGGCCCAGAGATACCTCTCCGTCATACGGAGTGACAAATCCCAGTCTCGATCCGTGTCAACCCAACAGATACTTTCGGAGATACCTATAATGCACCTTTATAGTCACCCAGTTACGTTGTGACGTTTGATACACCCAAGGCACTCTTACGGTATCCGGGAGTTACACGATCTCATGGTCGAAGGAAGAGATACTTGACACTGGCAAAGCTCTAGCAAAACGAACTACACGATCTTTTATGCTATGCTTAGGATTGGGTCTTGTCCATCACATCATTCTCCTAATGATGTGATCCCGTTATCAACGACATCCAATGTCCATAGTCAGGAAACCATGACTATCTGTTGATCACAACGAGCTGGTCAACTAGAGGCTTACCAGGGACATATTGTGGTCTAAGTATTCACACGTGTATTATGATTTCCGGATAATACAGTTATAGCATGAATAAAAGACAATTATCATGAACAATGAAATATAATAATACTTTTATTATTGCCTCTAGGGCATATTTCCAACAGTCTCCCACTTGCACTAGAGTCACCAATCTAGTTACATTGTGATGAATCGAACACCCATAGAGTTCTGGTGTTGATCATGTTTTGCACGCGAGAGAGGTTTAGTCAGCGGATCTGCGACATTCAGATCCGTGTGCACTTTGCAAATCTCTATGTCTCCATCTTGAACATTTTCACGGATGGAGTTGAAACGACGCTTGATGTGCCTGGTCTTCTTGTGAAACCTGGGCTCCTTGGCGAGGGCAATAGCTCCAGTGTTGTCACAGAAGAGTTTGATCGGCCCCGACGCATTGGGTATGACTCCTAGGTCGGTGATGAACTCCTTCACCCAAATCGCTTCATGCGCAGCCTCCGAGGCTGCCATGTACTCCGCTTCACACGTAGATCCCGCCACGACGCTCTGCTTGCAGCTGCACCAGCTTACTGCTCCACCATTCAACATATACACGTATCCAGTTTGTGACTTAGAGTCATCCAGATCTGAGTCGAAGCTAGCGTCGACGTAACCCTTTACGACGAGCTCTTCGTCTCCTCCATAAACGAGAAACATGTCCTTCGTCCTTTTCAGGTACTTCAGGATATTCTTGACCGCTGTCCAGTGTTCCTTGCCGGGATTACTTTGGTATCTAGCTACCAAACTTATGGCAAGGTTTACATCGGGTCTGGTACACAGCATGGCATACATAATAGATCCTATGGCTGAAGCATAGGGGATGACACTCATCTCTTCTTTATCTTTTGCCGTGGTCGGTGACTGAGCTGAGCTCAGTCTCATACCTTGTAACATAGGCAAGAACCCCTTCTTGGACTGATCCATTCTGAATCTCTTCAAAATCTTATCAAGGTATGTGCTTTGTGAAAGACCTATGAGGCGTCTCGATCTATCTCTATAGATCTTGATGCCTAATATATAAGCAGCTTCTCCAAGGTCCTTCATTGAAAAACACTTATTCAAGTAGGCCTTAATGCTGTCCAGAAATTCTATATTATTTCCCATCAGGAGTATGTCATCTACATATAATATGAGAAATGCTACAGAGCTCCCACTCACTTTCTTGTAAACGCAGGCTTCTCCATAAGTCTGCATAAACCCAAACGCTTTGATCATCTCATCAAAGCGAATGTTCCAACTCCGAGATGCTTGCACCAGTCCATAAATGGATCGCTGGAGCTTGCATACTTTGTTAGCGTTCCGAGGATCGACAAAACCTTCCGGCTGCATCATATACAGTTCTTCCTTAAGATGCCCGTTAAGGAATGCTGTTTTGACGTCCATCTGCCATATCTCATAATCATAGTATGCGACAATTGCTAACATGATTCGGACGGACTTTAGCTTCGCTACGGGAGAGAATGTCTCGTCGTAGTCAATCCCTTGAACCTGTCGATAACCCTTAGCGACAAGTCGAGCTTTATAGATGGTAACATTACCATCCGCGTCCGTCTTCTTCTTAAAGATCCATTTGTTTTCTATCGCTCGCCGATCATCGGGCAAGTCTGTCAAAGTCCATACTTTGTTTTCATACATGGATTCTATCTCGGATTTCATGGCTTCAAGCCATTTGTTGGAATCCGGGCCCGCCATTGCTTCTTCATAGTTCGAAGGTTCATTGTTGTCTAACAACATGATTTCCAGGACAGGGTTGCCGTACCACTCTGGTGCGGAACGTGTCCTTGTGGACCTACGAAGTTCAGCAGTAACTTGATCCGAAGTACCTTGATCATTATCATTGTTTTCCTCTTCAGTTGGTGTGGGCATCACAGGAACGGTTTCCTGCGCTGCGCCACTTTCCCGCTCAAGAGGTAGTACTTCATCGAGTTCTACTTTCCTCCCATTTACTTCTTTCGAGAGAAACTCTTTTTCCAGAAAGCATCCGTTCTTGGCAACAAAGATCTTGCCTTCGGATCTTAAGTAGAAGGTATACCCTACAGTTTCCTTAGGGTATCCTATGAATACGCATTTTTCCGACTTGGGTTCGAGCTTTTCAGGTTGAAGTTTCTTGACATAAGCATCGCATCCCCAAACTTTTAGAAACGACAGCTTAGGTTTCTTTCCAAACCATAATTCATACGGTGTCATCTCAACGGATTTAGACGGTGCCCTATTTAAAGTGAATGTAGCTGTCTCTAGAGCGTATCCCCAAAATGATAGCGGTAAATCGGTAAGAGACATCATAGACCGCACCATATCCTAATAGGGTGCGATTACGACGTTCGGACACACCGTTTCGCTGAGGTGTTCCAGGCGGCGTGAGCTGTGAAACGATTCCACATTTCCTTAAGTGTGTACCAAATTCGTGACTTAAGTATTCTCCTCCACGATCTGATCGTAAGAATTTTATCTTTCGGTCACGTTGATTCTCTACCTCATTCTGAAATTCCTTGAACTTTTCAAAGGTCTCAGACTTGTGTTTCATTAAGTAGACATACCCATATCTACTCAAGTCATCAGTGAGAGTGAGAACATAACGATATCCTCCGCGAGCCTCAACGCTCATTGGACCGCACACATCGGTATGTATGATTTCCAACAAGTTGGTTGCTCGCTCCATTGTTCCGGAGAACGGAGTCTTGGTCATTTTGCCCAAAAGGCATGGTTCGCACGTGTCAAACGATTCATAATCAAGAGACTCTAAAAGTCCATCGGCATGGAGCTTCTTCATGCGCTTGACACCAATGTGACCAAGGCGGCAGTGCCACAACTATGTGGGACTATCGTTATCAACTTTAAATCTTTTGGCATCTACACTATGAACATGTGTAATATTACGTTCGAGATTCATTAAGAATAAACCATTGACCATCGGAGCATGACCATAAAACATATCTCTCATATAAATCGAACAACCATTATTCTCAGACTTAAATGAGTAGCCATCTCGTATTAAACGAGATCCAGATACAATGTTCATGCTCAAACTTGGCACTAAATAACAATTATTGAGGTTCAAAACTAATCCCGTAGGTAAATGTAGAGGCAGCGTGCCGACGGCGATCACATCGACTCTGGAACCATTCCCGACGCGCATCGTCACCTCGTCCTTCGCCAGTCTCCGTTTATTCCGCAGCTCCTGCTGTGAGTTACAAATATGAGCAACGGCACCGGTATCAAATACCCAGGAGTTACTACGAGTACTGGTAAGGTACACATCAATCACATGTATATCAAATATACCTTTGGTGTTGCCGGCCTTCTTATCCTCTAAGTATTTGGGGCAGTTCCGCTTCCAGTGACCCTTCCCCTTGCAATAAAAGCACTCAGTCTCAGGCTTGGGTCCATTCTTTGACTTCTTCCCGGTAACTGGCTTACCAGGCGCGGCAACATCTTTGCCGTCTTTCTTGAAGTTCTTCTTACCCTTGCCCTTCTTGAACTTAGTGGTCTTATTGACCATCAACACTTGATGTTCTTTCTTGATTTCAGCCTCTGCTGACTTCAGCATCGAGAACACTTCAGGAATGGTCTTTTCCATTCCCTGCATGTTGTAGTTCATCACAAAGCTCTTGTAGCTTGGTGGGAGCGACTGGAGGATTCTGTCAATGACCGCCTCATCTGGGAGGTTAATGTTCAGCTGGGTCATACGGTTGTGCAACCCAGACATCTTCAGGATGTGCTCACTGACAGAACTGTTTTCCTCCATCTTACAACTGTAGAACTTGTCGGAGACATCATATCTCTCGACCCGGGCATGAGCTTGGAAACCTAGTTTCAGCTCTTCGAACATCTCATATGCTCCGTGATGCTCAAAACGCT
Source organism: Triticum aestivum (assembly GCF_018294505.1). Lineage (NCBI taxonomy): Eukaryota > Viridiplantae > Streptophyta > Magnoliopsida > Poales > Poaceae > Triticum > Triticum aestivum. Next base: position 525,807,217 of record NC_057806.1, on the reverse strand, counting down.
TTTGGAGCCCCGGTTCTAAGCTGTAAAGCATGCCGCACTGAACGAGGGAGTAATCATCAGCGCGAGACTGCCAAGCATTCATAATGTCTTGGTTCTCTGGGACGGGAGCGTCACCTAGCGGTCCTTCTAGGACATATTGTTTCCTGGCAGCTATGAGGATGATCCTCAGGTTCCGGACCCAGTCCGTATAGTTGCTGCCATCATCTTTCAGCTTGGTTTTCTCTAGGAACGCGTTGAAGTTCATGTTGACATTAGCGTTGGCCATTGATCTACAAGACATATTTGCAAAGGTTTTAGACTAAGTTCATGATAATAAAGTTCTAATCAAATTATGAACTCCCACTTAGATTAGACATCCCTTTAGTCATCTAAGTGTTACACGATCCGAGTCGACTAGGCCGTGTCCGATCATCACGTGAGACGGACTAGTCATCGTCGGTGAACATTCTCATGTTGATCGTATCTTCCATACGACTCGTGTTCGACCTTTCGGTCTCCGTGTTCCGAGGCCATGTCTTCACATGCTAGGCTCGTCAAGTTAACCCTAAGTGTTTTCGCTGTGTAAAACTGTCTTACACCCGTTGTATGTGAACGTAAGAATCCATCACACCCGATCATCACGTGGTGCTTAGAAGCGACGAACTGTAGCAACGGTGCACAGTTAGGGGAGAACACTTCTTGAAATTTTATAAGGGATCATCTTATTTACTACAGTCGTCCTAAGTAAACAAGATGCATAATACATAATAAACATCACATGCAATTATATAGTTGTGACATGATATGGCCAATATCATATAGCTCCATTGATCTTCATCTTCGGGGCTCCATGATCATCTTGTCACCGGCTTGACACCATGATCTCCATCATAATGATCTCCATCATCGTGTCTTCATGAAGTTGTCACGCCAACGACTACTTCTACTTCTATGACTAACGTTTGGCAATAAAGTAAAGTAGTTTACATGACGTTATTCAATGACACGCAGGTCATACAAAAAATAATGACAACTCCTATGGCTCCTGCCGGTTGTCATACTCATCGACATGCAAGTCGTGAATCCTATTACAAAGAACATGATCTCATACATCACAATTCATCATTCATCACAACTTCTGGCCATATCACATCACATGATCAATCGCTGCAAAAACAAGTTAGACGTCCTCTAATTGTTGTTGCATCTTTTACGTGGCTGCAATTGGGTTCTAGCAAGAACGTTTTCTTACCTACGAATCACCACAACGTGATTTTGTCAACTTCTATTTACCCTTCATAAGGGCCCTGTTCATCGATTCCGCTCCAACTAAGGTGGGAGAGACAGACACCCGCCAGCCACCTTATGCAACTAGTGCATGTCAATCGGTGGAACCGGTCTCACGTAAGTGTACGTGTAAGGTTGGTCCGGGCCGCTTCATCCCACAATACCGTTGAGCAAGAAAAGACTAGTAGAGGCAAGTAAGATGACAAAATCCACGCCCACAACAAAATTGTGTTCTACTCGTGCAAAGAGAACTACGCATAGACCTAGCTCATGATGCCACTGTTGGGGAACGTTGCAGAAAATTAAAATCTTTCCTACGGTTTCACCAAGATCCATCTATGAGTTCATCTAAGCAACGAGTCAAGGGAGAGAGTTTGCATCTACATACCACTTGTAGATCGCGTGCGGAAGCTTGCAAGGTGATGATGTAGTCGTACTCGACGTGATTCAAATCACCGATGACCAGCGCCGAACGGACGGCACCTCCGCGTTCAACACACGTACGGGACGGGAGACGTCTCCTCCTTCTTGATCCAGCAAGGGGGAAGGAGAGGTTGATGAAGATCCAGCAGCACGACGGCGTGGTGGTGGATGCAAGGCGTCACAGCAGCAGGGCTTCGCCGAGACTACGAGGGAGAGACGTAACGGGGGGGAGATGGAGGCGCCAGGGGCTGGTGTATGAAGTCCCTCCTCTCCCCCACTATATATAGGGGTGCCAGAGGGGCGCCGGCCCTAGTAGATGAGATCTACTAGGGGGGCGGCGGCCTAGGGGAGGTTTCCCTCCCCCCCAAGGCACCTAGGGGTGCCTTCCACCACTAGGACTCCTCCTAGGGGGAAACCCTAGGCGCATGGGCCTATAGGGGCTGGTGCCCTTGGCCCATGAAGGCCAAGGCGCACCCCCTACAGCCCATGTGGCCCCCCAGGACAGGTGGCCCCACCCGGTGGACCCCCGGGACCCTTCCGGTGGTCCCGGTACAATACCGATAACCCCGAAACTTGTCCCGATGCCCGAAATAGCACTTCCTATATATAATTCTTTACCTCCGGACCATTCCGGAACTCCTTGTGACGTCCGGGATCTCATCCGGGACTCCGAACAACATTCGGGTTTCTGCATATACATATCTTCATAACCCTAGCGTCACCGAACCTTAAGTGTGTAGACCCTACGGGTTCGGGAGACATGCAGACATGACCGAGACGCTCTCAGTCAATAACCATCAGCGGGATCTGGATACCCATGATGGCTCCCACATGCTCCTCGATGTTGTCATCGGATGAACCACGATGTCGAGGATTCGATCAAACCCTGTATGCAATTCCCTTTGTCAATCGGTACGTTACTTGCCCGAGACTCGATCGTCGGTATCCCAATACCTTGTTCAGTCTCGTTACTGGCAAGTCACTTTACTCGTACCGTAATGCATGATCCCGTGTCCAACACCTTGGTCACATTGAGCTCATTATGATGATGCATTACCGAGTGGGCCCAGAGATACCTCTCCGTCATACGGAGTGACAAATCCCAGTCTCGATCCGTGTCAACCCAACAGCTACTTTCGGAGATACCTGTAATGCACCTTTATAGTCACCCAGTTACGTTGTGACGTTTGATACACCCAAGGAACTCTTACGGTATCCGGGAGTTACACGATCTCATGGTCGAAGGAAGAGATACTTGACACTGGCAAAGCTCTAGCAAAATGAACTACACGATCTTTTATGCTATGCTTAGGATTGGGTCTTGTCCATCACATCATTCTCCTAATGATGTGATCCCGTTATCAACGACATCCAATGTCCATAGTCAGGAAACCATGACTATCTGTTGATCACAATGAGCTGGTCAACTAGAGGCTTACCAGGGACATATTGTGGTCTAAGTATTCACACGTGTATTACGATTTCCGGATAATACAGTTATAGCATGAATAAAAGACAATTATCATGAACAATGAAATATAATAATACTTTTATTATTGCCTCTAGGGCATATTTCCAACACTATTAATAATAGCTTTCCTGATGAACAATTAAATGTTATAAGTACTTCTTGTAGTACTCCATGGTATGATGATTGTGCTAATTATATTGTTGCTAAGTTTATACCACCTAGCTTCACATACCAGCAAAAGAAAAAGGTTTTCTATGATTTAAGACATTACTTTTGGGATGACCCACATCTTTATAAAGAAGGAGTAGATGGTGTTATTAGACGTCGTGTACCTGAGCATGAACAGGAACAGGTCCTACGCAAGTGTCATTCCGAGGCTTATGGAGGACACCACGCTGGAGATAGAACTACACATAAGGTATTGCAATCTGGTTTTTATTGGCCTACTCTCTTCAAGGATGCCCGTAAGTTTGTCTTGTCTTGTGATGAATGTCAAAGAATTGGTAATATTAGTAGACGTCAAGAAATGCCTATGAATTATTCTCTTGTTATTGAACCGTTTGATGTTTGGGGCTTTGATTATATGGGACCTTTTCCTGCCTCTAATGGATACACACATATTTTAGTTGTTGTTGATTACGTTACTAAGTGGGTAGAAGCTATTCCAATTAGTAGTGCTGATCATAACACTTCTATTAACATGCTTAAGGAAGTTATTTTCCCGAGGTTTGGAGTCCCTAGATATTTAATGAATGATGGTGGTTCACACTTTATTCATGGTGCTTTCCGTGAAATGCTTGCTAAATATGATGTTTATCATAGAATTGCATCTCCTTATCACCCACAGTCTAGTGGTCAAGTAGAGTTGAGCAATAGAGAGCTCAAATTAATTTTGCAAAAGACTGTTAATAGGTCTAGAAAGAATTGGTCTAACAAACTTGATGATGCATTATGGGCTTATAGAACTGAATACAAAAGTCCTATGGGTATGTCTCCGTATAAAATGGTTTATGGAAAAGCATGTCACTTACCTATCGAACTAGAACATAAGGCATATTGGGCTATTAAATAGCTCAACTGTGATTTCAAACTTGCCGGTGAAAATAGGTTATTTGATATTAGCTCACTCGATGAATGGAGAACCCAAGCTTATGAAAATGCCAAGTTGTTTAAAGAAAAAGTTAAAAGATGGCATGACAAAAGGATACAAAAGCGTGAGTTTAATGTAGGTGATTATGTATTGCTATACAACTCCCATTTACGATTTTTTGTAGGGAAACTTCTCTCTAAATGGGAAGGCCCCTATGTTATCGAAGAAGTCTATCGTTCCGGTGCCATAAAAATCAACAACTTCGAGGGCACAAATTCGAAGGTGGTAAACGGTCAAAGAATCAAACATTATATCTCACGTAATCCCATAAATGTTGAAACCAATATTATTGAAACCGTAACCCCGGAGGAATACATAAGGGACACTTTCCGAAACGTTTCAGACCCCGAAAAGGAATAGGTATGTGGTACGGTAAGTAAACCGACTCCAAAACAATTTTTAAGGCAATATTTCTCCGTTTTGGAATATTTAGAAAAATAGAAAAATAAGTAGCAGTCCGGGAAGGACACGAGGGCCCCACGAGGGTGGTGGGCGCGCCCCCTACCTCGTGAGCACCTCATGTGCCTTCCGGACTCCGTTTTCTTGCATGTTACGTATTTTGGTCGGTACAAATTCATTATATATTCTCCCGAAGGTTTTGACTCCCGTATCACGCAAATCTCCTCTGTTTTTGTTTTCGAGCTGTTGCTGCTGCAGATTAGAACAAGATGTCTTCTCAAGAGTCAATCGGGGAGAGCCGGGTATCTAATCCGGCACCGGAACCAAGGGCAAACAGCGACGCTGACCACTTTGGGCCAGCAACGGAGGAAGAGATGGAGGCTGACTTGATGAGATTAGATGCCATGGAGGATGAAGAAGTCACCTCTCGCCTCCGAGCTGGGCTCACGATGGGGGAACTACAGAGCTCAGCTATTCCAAATTCGGTTATCCCTTCTAATGTTAGATTTCTTTCTTATGAAAATAGAAGAGGAGTGTCACTTGTTCTCTCGCAGCTATGCAACACCCTTGGGTGAAAGGAGCTTTAGCTGTTACAGGAAAGCTTCGTAAGGAAATAATGGACCTCAAACAGCAAGTCAATAAGCTCGAGGAGGAGAACCGCATCCTGATGGGAATCATCGCCAAGAATATTACATCGACAACAAAGAAGGAGATATAATCACATGGGTATGGGCACTGCCCTTGGCAACTGCCAAGCTTGGGGGAGGTGCCCTGGTATCGTATCACAATCACAACTCCTATATTTACCGTTTTTCTTAGTTTGATCCTATTAGTAGTATCTTGATCTAGTAGAATAAAGTTTATGGCATGATCTAGTTTTGAGTTTGCTTTATGTCTCTCTTTGTAATCGAGTCCGTGAATTATATATAATAGAGATTAGTGTTGAGTCCAGGGCTTGATTATTTTGCCATGATCTTGGGTGAATAAAGAAAGGAGAAAAAGAATAAAAAGAAACAAAGAGTTCATATTGATCTTATTGAGAGTAATGACTTCACATAGAAAGAGTATGATGATTAAAAGTTGTTGGGGGTTGGCAGACATAGCTTTGGTCATTGTTGCAATTAATAGGAAGTAATAAGGAAAGAGAGGTTTTCACATATAGATATATTATTATTGACATCTTTTATGATTGGGAGCACTGATTAAAATATGACATGCTAAAGAGTTGATGTTGGACAAGGAAGACAACATAATGAGTCATGTCTTTCTTATATCTGAGATAAAGTATGTTGTCATGGATCCTCTAACTTGTTGAGCTTGCCTTTCCCCCTCATGCTTTTTTTTGACCGCAGCCTTTCCCCCTCATGCTAGCCAAATTCTCAACACCAAGTAGAAATACTACTTGTGCTTCCAAATGCCCTTAAACCAGTTTTGCCATGAGAGTCCACCATATCTACCTATGGATTGAGTAAGATCCTTCAAGTAAGTTGTCATCGGTGCAAAGCAATAAAAATTGCTCTAAATATGTATGATTGATTGGTGTGGGAGAAATAAGCTTTATACGATCTTGTGATGTGGAAGTAATAAAAGCGACAGACTGCATAATAAAGGTTCATATCACAAGGGGCAATATAAAGTGACGTTCTTTCGCATTGAGATTTTATGCATCCAACCATAAAAGCGCATGGCAACCTCTGCTTCCCTCTGTGAAGGGCCTATCCTTTATTATTATCTTCTACCTTATGCAAGAGTCATGGTGATCTTCACCTTTTCTTTTTCATTTTATCCTTTGGCAAGCTCAGCATGTTGGAAAGAACATGATATATATATATATACATATCTAATTGGATGTAGGGGAGTATGAACCATTATTGTTGACATTACCCTTGAGGTAAAAGGTTGTGGGGCAAAACTATAAGCCCCTATCTTTCTCTATGTCCGATTAAAACTCCGTAACCACAAGTATCGCGTGAGTGTTAGCAATTATGGAGGACTAAATGATAGTTGAGTATGTGGACTTGCTTTTTAGCTCTGACATAGACTCTTTCCGATGTTATGATAAATTGCAATTGCTTCGATGACTGAGATTATAGTTTGTTGGAGCCCAATAAGGTTTATGATTTATACTTTTGCATTATGAATAGATCATCACTTGAACATAAGTAATCATATGACAAAATCTATATATTTTGCTGTTATGAGAATAATCATGATGCCTTCATGTCCGTATTTTATTTTTATCGACGCCTCTACCTCTAAACATGAGGACATATTTATTGTTATCGGCTTTGCGCTTGAGGACAAGCGAGGTCTAAGCTTGGGGGAGTTGATACGTCCATTTTGCATCATGCTTTTATATCGATATTTATTGCATTATGGACTGTTATTTCACTTTATGCCACAATACTTATGGCTATTCTCTCTTATTTTACAAGGTTTACATAAGGAGGGAGAATGCCGGCAGCTGGAATTCTGGGCTGGAAAAAGGAGCAAATATTAGAGACCTATTCTGTGCAACTCCAAAAGTCCTGAAACTCCACGGAACATCTTAAAATAAATAAATAAAAATCCTCACCAAAGATGAAGGCCAGGGGGCCCACACCCTGCTCATGAGGGTGGCCCCCCTAGGGCACGCCCCCTACCTCGTGGCCCCCCTGGTGGCTCTCCGACGTCCATCTTCTCCTATATGAAGTCTTTCGATGAGAAAAAATCAGAAGGAACTTTTCGGGATGAGACTCCGCCGCCACGAGGCGAAACCTTGGCGGAACCAATCTAGAGCTCCGGCAGAGCTGTTCCGCCGGGGATACTTCCCTCCGGGAGGGGGAAATCATCACCATCGTCATCACCAATGCTCCTCTCATCGGGAGAGGGCCATCTCCATCAACATCTTCACCGGCACCATCTCATCTCCAAACCCTAGTTCATCTCTTGTATCCAATTCTTGTCTCAAAGTCCGGGATTGGTGCTAGTAGGTTGCTAGTAGTGTTGATTACTCCTTGTAGTTGATGCTAATTGGTTTATTTGGTGGAAGATCATATGTTCAGATCCTACATGCATATTATTACCCCTCTGATTATGAACATGAATATGCTTTGTGAGTAATTATGTTTGTTCCCGAGGACAAGGGAGAAGTCTTGCTATTAGTAGTCATGTGAATTTGGTATTCGTTTGATATTTTGATAAGATGTATGTTGTCTAGCCTCTAGTGGTGTTATGTGAACGTCGACTACATAACACTTCACCATTATTTGGGACTATAGGAAGGCATTGGGAAGTAATAAGTAGATGATGGGTTGCTAGAGTGACCGAAGCTTAAACCCTAGTTTATGCGTTGCTTCGTAAGGGGCTGATTTGGATCCATGTGTTTCATGCTATGGTTAGGTTTACCTTAATACTTTTGTTGTAGTTGCGGATGCTTGCAATAGAGGTTAATCATAAGTGGGATGCTTGTTCAAGTAAGAACAGCACCCAAGCACCGGTCCACCCACATATCAAATTATCAAAGTATCGAACGCGAATCATATGAACGTGATTATAACTATCTTGACGATATTCCCATGTATCCTCGGGAGCGCTTTTCCTATTATAAGAGTTTGTCCAGGCTTGTCCTTTGCTACAAAAAGGATTGGGTCACCTTGCTACACTTTATTTACTTTTGTTACTTGTTGCTCGTTACAATTTATCTTATCACAAAACTATCTGTTACCACTTATTTCAGTACCTGCAGAGAATACCTTGCTGAAACCGCTTATCATTTCCTTCTGCTCCTCGTTGGGTTCAACACTCTTACTTATCAAAAGGACTACGATAGATCCCCTATACTTGTGGGTCATCAGAGTGTCATTAACACATGCCACACATATGCATATATACGTTTCACAAGGAAGAGGTTACATCTAATTGTCTACGATCATCAAAACACAAAATGTGCAACACGAAAGTCATGTGAAACTGTAAGACGAAGCTATCGGTCAAAGGAAATTTCAAACGGTTGACCATGCGCAACGAATTTAACAAAATTCAACCAAAATAGCTCCAAACATGAATACGAAATTGAACATTTACGGTCGGCGAAACTAAGAACTGGTCGTAAAAATGAAACCATAACATCGATGCCTATCTTTTTCATGTAGAGTTTATCTCGAATCGAAGTACCGTTGTGTAGATTAGAAGGAACGAAGGAAAGAAGATTAGAGAGGGAACTCACTTGAGTTAGCACACAAACCACGTACATGGTGTATATTAGGCCGCATCCTCTCATGCAAGAGCTTCAACAGAATTAGCCCCCACCCCCGCGTGCCCCCTAGCTAGGGCGACTAGGGCGGCGCCCAAAAACCTAGCCACCGCCGACACTCACTCCATCCTCTCCTCCCTCCGCCGCCGCCGGGCGACGCCGAACGCCTAAGTGATAACCCACAAGTATAGGGGATTGCAACAGCTTTCGAGGGTAGAGTATCCAACCCAAATTTATTGATTAGACACAAGGGAAGCCAAAGAATATTCTCAAGTATTGGCAGCTGAGTTGTCAATTCAACCACACCTGTAAACTTAGTATCTACAACAAAGTGTTTAGTAGCAAAGTAATATGATAGTGGTGGTAGCGGCAACAAAAGTAAAGACAACAAAAGTAATGTTTTTGGTATTTTGTAGTGATTGTAACAGTAGCAGCGAGAAAGTAAATAAGCGAGAACCAGTATATGGAAAACTCGTAGGCACCAGATCAGTGATGGATAATTATGCCGGATGCGGTTCATCATGTAACAGTCATAACATAGGGTGACACAGAACTAGCTCGAATTCATCAATGTAATGTAGGCATGTATTCCGTATATAGTCATACGTGCTTATGGAAAAGAACTTGCATGACATCTTTTGTCCTACCCTCCCGTGGCGGCGGGGTCCTATTGGAAACTAAGGGATATTAAGGCCTCCTTTTAATAGAGAACCAGAACAAACCATTAGCACATAGTGAATACATGAACTCCTCAAACTATGGTCATCACCGGGAGTGGTCCCGATTATTGTCACTTCGGGGTTGCCGGATCATAACACATAGTAGGTGACTATAGACTTGCAAGATAGGATCAAGAACTCACATATATTCATGAAAACATAATAGGTTCAGATCTGAAATCATGGCACTCGGGCCCTAGTGACAAGCATTAAGCATAGCAAAGTCATAGCAACATCAATCTCAGAACATAATGGATACTAGGGATCAAACCCTAACAAAACTAACTCGATTACATGATAAATATCATCCAACCCATCACCGTCCAGCAAGCCTACGATGCAATTACTCACGCACGGCGGTGAGCATCATGAAATTGGTGATGGAGGATGGTTGATGATGACGACGGCGACGAATCCCCCTCTCCGGAGCCCCGAACGGACTGTAGATCAGCCCTCCCGGGAGGTTTTAGGGCTTGGCGGCGACTCCGTATCATAAAACACGATGATTTCTTCTCTCTGATTTTTTTCTCATCGAAACTCAATATATGGAGGTGGAGTTGGAGTCGAAAACGCAACAGGGGGCCCACGAGGTAGGGGGTGCGCCCCCACCCTCGTGAGAAGGGTGCGGGCCCCCTGGTCTTCATCTTTGGCGAGGATTTTTATTTTTTTTTCTAAGATGTTCCGTGGAGTTTCAGGTCATTCCGAGAATATTTGTTTTCTGCACATAAAACAACACCATGGCAATTCTGCTGAAAACAGCGTAAGTTCGGGTTAGTTCCATTCAAATCATACAAGTTAGAGTCTGAAACAAGGGCAAAAGTGTTTGGAAAAGTAGATACGACGGAGACGTATCAACTGCCCCAAGCTTAAACCCTTGCTTGTCCTCAAACAATTCAGTTGACAAACTGAAAGAAAGAAAGAAAAACTTTTACAAACTCTGTTTGCTCTTGTTGTTGTAACTATGTCAAGCCAGCATTCAAGTTTTCAGCATAAATCATAACTAACCACATTTGCAATAATTCTCAGGTCTCACAATTACTCATATCAATAGCATAATCAACTAGCAAGTCATAATAATAAATCTCGGATAACAACACTTTCTCAAAACAATCATAATATGATATAACAAGATGGTATCTCGCTAGCCCTTTCTGAGACTGCAAAACATAAATGCAGAGCACCTTTAAAGATCAAGGACTGACTAGACATTGTAATTCATGGTAAAAGAGATCCAATCATAGTAATACCCAATATAAATTAACAGTGATGAATGCAAATGAGGGCTGTGCTCTCCAGCTAGTGCTTTTTAATAAGAGGGTGATGACTCAACATAAAAGTAAATGGATAGGCCCTTCGCAGAGGGAAGCAGGGATTTGTAGAGGTGCCAGAGCTCGGTTTTGAAATAGAGATAAATTGTATTTTGAGCGGTATACTTTCATTGTCAACGTAACAACTAAGAGATGGCGATATCTTCCATGCTAAACACATTATAGCCGGTTCCCAAACAGAATGGTAAAGTTTATACTCCCCTTCCGCCAACAAGCATCAATCCATGGCTTGCTCGAAACAACGAGTGCCTCCAACATACATCAGGTCCCAGGGGAGTTTTGTTTGCAATTAATTTTGATTTAGTTTGCATAAAGCATGAGACTTGGCATCCCGGTGACCAACCATTTTCTCGTGAGTGAGGAGCGGAGTCCACTCCTCTTGAGAATAACCCGCCTAACACGGAAGATAAGGACAACCTTTGTTGATACATGAGCTATTCGAGCATACAAAACAGAATGTTTATTTGAAGGTTTAGAGTTTGGCACATACAAATTTACTTGGAACGACAGGTAGATACCGCATATAGGAAGGTATAGTGGACTCATCTGGAATAACTTTGGGGTTTAAGGGATTGGATGCACAAGCAGTATTCCCGCTTAGTACAAGTGAAGGCTAGCAAAAGACTGGGAAGCGACCAACTAGAGAGCGACAACAGCCATGTACATGCATTAAAATTAATAAACATTGGATGCAAGCATGAGTAGGATATAATCCACCATGAACATAAATATCGTGAAGGCTATGTTGATTTTGTTTCAACTACATGCGTGAACATGTGCCAAGTCAAGTCACTTAAATCATTCAAAGGAGGATACCACCCCATCATACCACATCATAATCATCTCAATAGCATGTTGGCATACAAGGTAAATCATTATAACTCATAGCTAATCAAGCATGGCACAAGCAACTATGATCTCTAATTGTCATTGCAAACATGTTTATTCATAATAAGCTGAATCAAGAATGAGGGACTCATCATATTTACAAAAATAAAAGAGGTCGAGTTCATACCAGCTTTTCTCATCTCAGTCAGCCCATCATATATCATCATAATTGCCTTTCACTTACACGACCGAACGGTGTGAATAATAATAAGAGTGCACGTGCATTGGACTAAGCTGGAATCTGTGAGCATTCAATAAACAGGAGAAGACAAGGCAATATGGGCTCTAGGTTAACTCAACAATAATGCATATAAGAGCCACTTCAACAATTTAATTATGGTCTTCTCCTACCGACCTCCAAAGAAAAGAAATAAAACTATTTACACGGGAAAGCTCCCAACAAGCAAAAGAAGAACGGAAAATATTTTTGGGTTTTCTTTTTAATTATTATTACTACAGCAGAAAAATAAACTACTACTAATTTTTTTGGTTTTTCTTAAGGTTTAACAAGCACACAAGAAGAAAGCAGGAAAAAGAAAATAAACTAGCATGGATATTACAGTGAAAAAGTATGAGCACTGACATTTAGCAATGAGTGTGTGTGAGCATAAATGTAATGTCGATGAGAAATATGTACTCCCCCAAGCTTAGGCTTTTGGCCTAAGTTGGTCTATGGCCACGGCTGGCCTGGCGGATATCCATAATAATAGTTATTGGGATCATACTGTGATGAGGAAGGATAGTTGGGATCATACTGATGTGCAGCGGTTATCGCTTGCTGAGCTGCAGCGTGGAGTCGAGCTGCCTCCGCTCTCCTCTCGTACTCTTCTGCCTCCTCTCTGGTAATAACATACCTTTCTTTTGTCTGTGAATCAAAGAAGGCAGGAGCAGGGAGAGTAATACGGAAAACACGTCGTTTATCAAAAATTAAGCGATATAAGAGAGGTGATTCAGGCCTCTCGACAAACTGGTGCGAAGCCATAGAGTTATAATATAAATATGCAGGAGGCAACTCCATATCACCCTCACGAATGTCTATTTCAAGAAAATGAGCTAAGCGGGTTGCATAAATTCCTCCAAAAAATCTCCATTATGTCTATTATGATGCAACCTACGAGCTACAATGGCTCCCATATGATAAGATTGGTCTCCTAACACAGCACTCCTAAGAATGCTAAGATCAGGGACACACATGTGACCTGCTTCATCCTTAGCATTTATGCATCTACCGATGAAGAGAGCAAAATAATGTATAGCAGGAAAGTGAATGCTCCCTATGGTAGCCTGCGTTATATCTCTAGATTCCCCTACAGTTATACTAGCAAGAAAGTTTCCAAATTCAGATTCAGGGGATCCCTAATACTGCCCCATGATGGAAGTTCGCAAGCAGAAGTGAAATCCTCTAGGTCCATGGTATAAGATTTGTCATAAAGATCAAACATGACCGAAGGAGAATTACGCGAAGATGAATACTCAAACCTCCTCACAAATGAACTTGTGAGATCATGATACTGGGGGCATTTGTTAGCCTAAAAATCCTCAAGACCGGCATTGCGCAAATATGCTTTCAGTTCTTCTTTAATTCCCGCACGGTCCATAAAATTTTCCGACGACCATTCGCAAGGCCGTACTGGAGTGTCTCTTGGTGGATCCTCGTCAGCATCACGCATAGCAATTCTGGGTCCTTGCTTCTTAGAGGAACCACCTTGGAACATCTTCCTAAACATATTGTTTTTCTCTGAAAAATTCTGAAATTTTTAGTAACTTCAAAATAAAAGTAAACCAACTTTAATAAAACTGATAGCAACTACTCCTACAAGTGCTTAGAGCCTATATCAAGCATTAGAACTACTTGGAACCATATAAATTTGACATGCAAGCTCAAGAACATGGTCACCTAAGCAGCACAAATTTGCAAAGAATAAAGCACTAGAACAAAAACTAATTGGACCAATGGAGGAGTCACATACCAAGGAACAATCTCCCCAAGTAGTTTTGCGAGAGGTGCTTTGAGCAAGGAGATCGAAAATCACAGCAAAAGTGGTTGGAACTCGTGCTTGAGTTCGTTTTTTGGGTTTGTGTTAGATAGAGGAAGAAGATGGGTGCTGGTATAAGTGGAGGAGGGCCACCGTGGGCCCACGAAGCAGGGGGCGCGCCCTATAGGGGGGGCACCCACCACCCTCGTGGCCAGGTGGCAGCTCCTCCCGTGGTAAGTTTTGCACAGTAAATCCTTAAATATTCCCGAAAAAATTATATTAAATTGGCATGGTATTCTGAGGAATTTTATTTTCGGGATATTTTTATATTGCACTGATAAGTCAGGAAACAGACAGAAAATACTATTTTTACTTTATTTAATATAAATAACAGAAAGTAAAAGTGGGTTACAGAAGTTTGTGCTTCTAGTTTCATCCATCTCATGCTCATAAAAAAGAATCCACTAATAAGGTTGATCAAGTCTTGTTAACAAACTCATTCCGATAATCATGAAACCCGAGAAATTTCGAATAACATTAAGTTACCTCAACGGGGATATGCACATCCCCAATAATAAGAATATCATATTTCTTCTTGACAATAGGAAGAGGAAATTCAAAACCTCCAAATATAATTGATGGAATTTTTCCAATAGAGTTGATACTATGAACTTGAGGTTGTTTCCTCAGAAAGTGTACCGTATGCTCATTACCATTAACATGAAAAGTGACATTGCCTTTGTTGCAATCAATAACAGCTCCTGCAGTATTAAGGAAAGGTCTTCCAAGAATAATAGACATACTATCATCCTCGGGAATATCAAGTATAACAAAGTCCGTTAAAATATTAACGTTTGCAACCACAACAGGCACATCCTCACAAATACCGACAGGTATAGCAGTTAATTCATCAGCCATTTGCAAAGATATTTCAGTAGGTGTCAGCTTATTCAAGTCAAGTCTACGATATAAAGAGGGAGGCATAACACTAACACCGGCTCCAAGATCAAATAAAGCAGTTTAATATAATTTCTTTTAATGGAGCAAGGTATAGTAGGTACTCCGGGGTCTCCAAGTTTCTTTGGTATTCCACCCTTAAAAGTATAATTAGCAAGCATGGTGGAAATCTCAGCTTCCGGTATCTTTCTTTTATTAGTAATGATATCCTTCATATATTTAGCATAAGGATTTGTTTTGAGCACATCAGTTAATCTCATACGCAAAAAGATAGGCCTAATCATTTCAGCAAAGCGCTCAAAATCCTCATCATCCTTTTTCTTGAATGATTTCAGAGGAAAAGGCATGGGTTTCTGAACCCAAGGTTCCCTTTCTTTACCATGTTTCCTAGCAACAAAGTCTCTTTTATCATAACGTTGATTCTTTGATTGTGGGTTATCAAGATCAACAGCAGGTTCAATTTCTACATCATTATTATTACTAGGTTGAGCATCATCATTAATATTTTTACTAGGTTCATGTTCATTACCAGATTGTGTTTCAGCATCAGACATAGAAATATCATTTGGATTATCATGTGGTTCAGCAATAGGTTCACTAGAAGTTTGCACAGTTCTATCATTTTTCTTCTTCTTCTTTTTAGAAGAACTAGGAACATCAATATTATTTCTTTGAGAATCTTGCTCAATTCTCTTAGGGTGGCCTTCAGGATACAAAGGTTCCTGAGTCATTCTACCAGTTCTAGTAGCCACTTTAACAGCATAATCATTTTTCTTACTATTCATTTCATTAAGCACTTCTTTTTGAGCCTTAAGTACTTGTTCTACTTGAGTGGTAACCATAGAAGCATGTTTGCTAACAAGTTTAAGTTCACCTTTAATGTTAGCCATATAATCACCCAAGCGTCTAATCATATAAGCATTTTCTTTTAGTTGTCTACCAAAGTAAGCATTGAAGTCGTCTTGCTTATACATAAAGTTATCAAACTCATCCAAGCATTGACTAGCAATTTTAGTAGGAGGGACATCAGCTTTATCATATCTATAGAGAGAATTTACCTTTACTACCTGTGTCGGGATATCTGGGTCAGGAGGTTCTTCAATAAATAAAGAATTGAGATCATATGTTTCTTCAACATGCGGTATATTAAGACCATGTATTTCTTCAATAGGAGGTAAATTCTTAACGTCTTCAGCTTTAATACCTTTTTCTTTCATAGATTTATTTGCCTTTTGCATATCTTCGGGACTGAGAAATAGAACACCTCTCTTCTTCGGAGTTGGTTTAGGAATAGGCTCAGTGATTGGAGCAGAAGTTGGCTCAGGAGCTGGCTCAGGAGGTGCCCAATTATTTTCATTTGTCAACATATTATTCAATAGAATTTCAGCTTCATCCGGTGTTCTTTCCCTAAAAAGAGAACCAGCACAACTATCCAGGTAATCTCTGGAAGCATCGGTTAGTCCATTATAAAAGATATCAAGTATTTCAGGTTTCTTACGAGGATGATCAGGCAAAGCATTAAGTAACTTGAGAAGCCTCCCCCAAGCTTGTGGGAGACTCTTCTTTAATTTGCGCGAAGTTGTATATTTCCCTCAAAGCAGCTTGTTTCTTATGAGCAGGGAAATATTTAGCAGAGAAGTAATAAATCATATCCTGCGGACTACGCACACAACCAGGATCAAGAGAATTAAACCATATCTTAGCATCACCCTTTAATGAGATCGGAAATATTTTGAGTATATAAAGGTAACACGATCTCTCATCATTAGTGAACAGGAAAGCTATATCATTTAACTTAGTAAGATGTGCCACAACAGTTTCAGATTCATAGCCATAAAACGGATCAGATTCAACCAAAGTAATTATATCAGGATCAACAGAGAATTCATAATCTTTATCAGGAACACAAATAGGTGAAGTAGCAAAAGCAGGGTCAGGTCTCATTTTATCTCTAAGTGATTCTTTGTTCCATTTAATTAATAACCTCTTAAGCTCATATCTATCTTTGCAAGCAAAAATAGCGGCAGAAGATTCGATATCAAAAAGATAACCCTCAGGAATAACAGGCATATTTTCATCATCACTATCATCATCGTATTCAGATTCAATAATTTCTTTTTCTCTAGCCCTAGCAATTTTTTCATCAAGAAATTCACTAAGGGGCACAATAGTATCAGGCATAGAAGCAGTTTCATCATAAGTATCATGCATAGCAGAAGTGGCATCATCAATAACATGCGACATATCAGAACGAATAGCAGAAGCAGATGTAGGTGTCGCTAGCTTACTCATAACAGAAGGCGAATCAAGTGCAGAGCTAGATGGCAGTTCCTTACATCCCCTCGTAGTTGAGGGATAGATCTTGGTTTTTGGATCTCTCAAGTTCTTCATAGTGTCCAGCAGATATAAATCCCAAGTGACTCAAAGAATAGAGCTATGCTCCCCGGCAACGGTGCCAGAAATTAGTCTTGATAACCCACAAGTATAGGGGATCGCAACAGCTTTCGAGGGTAGAGTATTCAACCCAAATTTATTGATTCGACACAAGGGGAGCCAAAGAATATTGTCAAGTATTGGCAGCTGAGTTGTCAATTCAACCACACCTGGAAACTTAGTATCTGCAGCAAAGTGTTTAGTAGCAAAGTAATATGATAGTGGTGGTAGCGGCAACAAAAGTAAAGACAGCAAAAGTAATGTTTTTGGTATTTTGTAGTGATTGTAACAGTAGCAGCGGGAAAGTAAATAAGCGAGAACCAGTATATGGAAAACTCGTAGGCACCGGATCAGTGATGGATAATTATGCCGGATGCGGTTCATCATGTAACAGTCATAACATAGGGTGACACAGAACTAGCTCCAATTCATCAATGTAATGTAGGCATGTATTCCGTATATAGTCATACATGCTTATGGAAAAGAACTTGCATGACAACTTTTGTCCTACCCTCCCATGGCAGCGGGGTCCTATTGGAAACTAAGGGATATTAAGGCCTCCTTTTAATAGAGAACCGGAACAAACCATTAGCACATAGTGAATACATGAACTCCTCAAACTACGGTCATCACCAGGAGTGGTCCCGATTATTGTCACTTCGGGGTTGCCGGATCATAACACATAGTAGGTGACTATAGACTTGCAAGATAGGATCTAGAACTCTCATATATTGATGAAAACATAATAGATTCAGATCTGAAATCATGGCACTCGGGCCCTAGTGACAAGCATTAAGAATAGCAAAGTCATAGCAACATCAATCTCAGAACATAATGGATACTAGGGATTAAACCCTAACAAAACTAACTCGATTACATGATAAATATCATCCAACCCATCACCGTTTAGCAAGCCTACGATGCAATTACTCACGCACGGTGGTGAGCATCATGAAATTGGTGATGGAGGATGGTTGATGATGACGACGGCGATGAATCCCCCTCTCCGGAGCCCCGAACGGACTCCAGATCAGCCCTCCCGAGAGGTTTTAGGGCTTGGCGGCGGCTCCGTCTCGTAAAACGCGATGATTTCTTCTCTCTGATTTTTTTCTCATCGAAACTCAATATATGGGGGTGGAGTTGGAATCGGAGACGCAACAGGGGGCCCACGAGGTAGGGGGCGCGCCCTAGGGGGGCGCCCCCCACCCTCGTGAGAAGGGTGTGGACCCCCTGGTCTTCATCTTTGGCGAGGATTTTTTATTGTTTTTTCTAAGATATTCCGTGGAGTTTCAGGTTATTCCGAGAATATTTGTTTTCTGCACATAAAACAACACCATGGCAATTCTGCTGAAAACAGTGCCAGTCTGGGTTAGTTCCATTCAAATCATACAAGTTAGAGTCCAAAACAAGGGCAAAAGTGTTTGGAAAAGTAGTTATGACGAAGACATATCACTAAGCACGGGGGCCGATGGAGGTGGCAGAGGACATCACCTCTCTCCTGCGTATCTTGGTTTGTGTGGGGCCCTGAATCGTGTGGAGGCGCGCCCTATCTGATCGGCACGATGGTGATGGCTGTGGCGCAGCAGTTTCGGAGGCGACGCAGGCCACGGGCGCGGTGGCCAGCCCTATTCGGGCGGCGGTAGCGATGGCGCGCCATCTCCCTTTGGGTCGGCAGCCGCGGTGTGGAGAGCCTGGTGGTCGCCTCGGTGGCATCTTCGGTCAGCTCTGTTCTGGCCGGTGCAACCGGCGGTGGTGGTCATCTCTTCCGTTAGAGGTGGCCGGCCTGCGGCTGGGTGGTCGGATCTCGTGATTTGTCATCTAGTCCCGGCTACGAGTCAGGGAGACATAGTTGCCGGTGAAAACCGAGCCATTGGCGGGCGATGGCGGTGTTTTGTGATACATCTCCAACGTATCTATAATTTTTGATTGTTTCAGGCTGTTATATTATCTGTTTTGGATGTTTAATGGGCTTTAATATGCTCTTTTATATTATTTTTTGGGACTAACCTATTTACCGAAGGCCCAGTGCCAATTTTTAAGCCTATTTTAGAGTTTCGCAGAAAAGGAATACCAAATGGAATCCAAACGGAATGAAACCTTCGCAATGATCTTTCTTGGACCGAAAGCAAACCAGAAGACTTGGAGTTGAAGTCTGGAACTCTGTGAGGCGGCCACGAGGTAGGAGGGCGCGCCCCCACCCTCGTGGGCCCCACGTAGCTCCACTGATGTACTTCTTCCACCTATATATACTCTTATACCCTAGATCGATCACAGAGAGCCACGAAACCACTTTTCCACCGTCGCAACCTTCTATACCCGTGAGATCCCATCTTGGGGCCTTTTCCGACGATCTGCCGGAGGGGGAATCGATCACGAAGGACTTCTACATCAACATCATAGCCTCTCCGATGAAGTGTGAGTAGTTTACCACAGACCTTCAGGTCCATAGTTATTAGCTAGATGGCTTCTTCTCTCTCTTTGATTCTCAATACAAAGTTCTCCTCGATGTTCTTGGAGATCTATTCGATTTAATACTCTTTTGCGGTGTGTTTGCCGAGATCCGATGAATTGTGGGTTTACGAACAAGATTATCTATGAATATTATTTGGTTCTTTTCTGAATTCTTATATGCATGATTTGATATCTTTGCAAGTCTCTTCGAATTATCGGTTTAGTTTAGCCTACTAGATTGATCTTTCTTGCAATGGGAGAAGTGCTTATCTTTGGGTTCAATCCTGTGGTGTCCTTTCCCAGTGACAGTAGGGGCAGCAAGGCACGTATTTTATTGTTGCCATCGAGGATAAAAGGATGGGGTTTATATCATATTGCTAGAGTTTTTCCCTCTACATCATGTCATCTTGCTTAATGCGTTACTCTGTTTTTATGAACTTAATACTCTAGATACATGCTGGATAGCGGTCGATGTGTGGAGCAATAGTAGTAGATGCAGAATCGTTTCGATCTACTTGACATGGACGTGATGCATATATTCATGATCATTGCCTAGATATTCTCATAATTATACACTTTTCTATCAATTGCTCGGCAGTAATTTGTTCACCCACCGTAATACATGCTATCTTGAGAGAAACCACCAGTGAAACCTATGGCCCCCGGGTCTCTTTCTTATTATATTGCATCTCTTTTATTTACGTCGCATCTCGTTTACTATTTTGCAATCTTTACTCAAACTGTGGAACAAACAAGCTTCGTTCACTAATCTGGACTAAAGTCAAATTTTATAGTAGCAAAAACTTATTTAAGTTGATTAAACAGAAAGAGGGCTTTGAGACAAAAATCTAGGTGATTGAGTCGCCTGATTCCGATAAACGAGCGAAAAGTTGAACTAAAACGAAAATCAGATCAGAAATTGCGATCGAAAATAATCGCGAAAAATCCTAGAAAATGAAAAAAACTGACGAACAGACTAACGAACGAACATTCGCTATCTGCAGCTAACGGGTGAAAACCGTTTGTTAAAACGAACGTACGGACGAACGTCCGCTAAATAACGAAACCGAAAAAATAAACTGATCTAAAATAAAAAAACGGGATCTAGGGTTTCGAAAAAAACTGATTGGTTTTCTCGCGAAAACCGAGGGCGGCGGCTACCTCCGGCAAGGTCCGGCGAAACGGCGGCGGCAGCGAGCGGCTCCGCGGCGGGGTCGGGCGGCGGGGCGACGATGGGTGGCGGCGCGGCGCAGGCGGAGGCGGCGAGGCTGGCGCGGCGGCTAGGGTTGGCGGGGCGGCGGGCTGGTGGGATGTGGCCTCGACCTCGGCGGCTTATAAAGCCTTCCCTGGGCGGTACAGCCCAAAGTTGGTTCCTCCTTTTTAAAAAAAATATATTCCGCGCAGAAAAACGAATAAAAGAAATACTAAACGGACTCCAAAAATCCTGAAATAAATTTCCCCGTCCACTAAAAATCCACCGGACAAGGTGAACATTTATTTGGGACTCTAATGCAATTTTGAAAAACATTCCTAATTCAAATAAAATAGCGATAAAACTCCGAATAAAACTGTTATTTGATTTTAACATTAAATCTCCAATATTTCCTTTATTTTGAGGAAGTCATTTTATCCTCTTTCTTTTATTTTTATAAAAGAAATATTCGAAGAGAAAATAATTAAAATCAAATGATCCTCTTTTCAAAATTCGAGAAAAACTCAAATATGAAAATAACGAAATCCCCAACTCTCTTCGTAGGTCCTTGAGTTGCGTAGAATTTCTAGGATCAAGCCAAAATGCAATAAAATATGATATGCAATGATGACCTAATGTATAACGTTCCAAATTGAAAATTTGGGATGTTACAATTACGGAACGAGTAAAGAGACTTGCAGATAACGAGATTGAACTAGGTATGAAGATACCGACGATCGAATCTCGGGCAAGTAACATACCGATGGACAAAGGGAATTACGTATGTTGTCATAACAGTTCGATCGATAAAGATCTTCGTAGAATATGTAGGATCCAGTATGAATATCCAGGTTCCGCTATTGGTTATTGACCAGAGAGGTGTCTCAGTCATGTCTACATAGTTCTCGAACCCGTAGGGTTCGCACGCTTAACGTTCGATGACGATATTGTATTATATGAGTTATGTGATTTCGTGACCGAATGTTGTTCGGAGTCCTGAATGAGATCACAAACATGACGAGGAGTCTCGAAATGGTCGAGAGGTAAAGATTTATATATAGGACGATAGTAGTCGGACACCGGAAGTGTTTCGGAGTGTATCAGGTATTTATCAAAGTACCGGAGGGGTTACCAGAACCTCCGAGGGGAATATATGGGCCATATGGGCCATGAGAGGGGAGCACACCAGCCCACAAGGAGTGGCGCACCCCCCTATGGCAGGAGGCCGAATTGGGAGAAGGCAAAAGGTGGTTCGGCCCCCCTTTCCTTTCTCTCTTCCCCCTTCCCTTTCTTCTCTAGTGAAATAAGGAGGGGGCACTTGGGGAAACCCCAAGTAGGATTCGGATCCTACTTGGGGCGCACCCTGGCTGCCTCCCCTCTCCCTCCCACCTATATATATGTGGGGGGCGCCCCTAGCACACCCCGGACAATTGCCTAGCCATGTGCGGCGCCCCCTCCACCGTTTACTCTCATGTCATATTTTCGTAGTGCTTAGGCGGAGCCCTGCGAGGATCACTTCACCATCATCGTCACCACGCCGTCGTGCTGACGGAACTCATCTACTACCACGACACCTTGCTGGATCAAGAAGGCGAGGGACGTCACCGAGCTGAACGTGTGCAGAACTCAGAGGTGTCGTACGTTCGGTACTTGATCGGTCGGAGCTTGAAGAAGTTCGACTACATCAACCGCGTTGTCAAATGCTTCCGCTTATGGTCTATGAGGGTACGTAGACACACTCTCCCCCTCGTTGCTATGCATCTCCATGGATAGATCATTGTGTGCGCGTAGAATTTTTTGTTTTCCATGCAACATTTCCCAACAAAGATCTTGGTGGCTTCAACCTGTAGTTTTTGACCCACAACTTGGGGGTTTGATACATATATTTTGGATTATAATTTCAGACGATAAATACTCTACTTTTGTGCGTATTGAATCACTTTGTTTCAATTTAACTTAAGTTTATCTTATAGTGCTGACAATTGTCAGAATAATTATCAGAGTGGTTGTGGAAGGGGGATTGGAGATTCACGAAGAAAGTATATTTTCCGAAGGCCAAAAAATGAAACAAAATATGTCGTGGATATGCACAAAAAATAGGCCATGGGCTAGATGGAGGTAACTTAGTGGGCTTAGGTGCGTACCCTAGGCGACCACCTTACATGGTGCCTCGGGCCGTAGGGCTCCCTTTGTGCCCTGTGTGGTAGCTATGTTTCTCCCGGTGTGGATTCCATATCAATTTTTGCTAGATTTTTTCTGCCACTACGGCAAGGCGGAACCCTAATTCTCTTCCCCATGGGTTGTTTCCGGCCAAATCTACCTACTCTGTCAAGGGGAATTTGAAGCAACCGTCATCACCAACTCCTATATCAAGGGGAACATCTTCGTCCAAGCCATCTTCACCATCTCCATCATCAACACCATCGCCCCATTTCCACCCTCGTCCATCTATGTATAATTAGTGTGAATCGATTACCATTATCACTTATCAATGTTAACTGGTGTCTTAGGAATTGTTGATGAGTGTATTTTTTTAATTGGAGTATTAAGTTTGGGGAGGTTGACGAGTGTATTTTTTTACACTCACTAGGTAATTATTCATGCGTTATTATGGGGGCCAAATAATTTTTAATACAACAATAGTAGATGAAAAATACACTAGTGAGGCCGCCAACAACCTATCTTCTTCGACCAAGTTAGAGAGAAAAGGAGATATATGAATTGGGTTTTCACAGAATCTAAACTTTCCAAAACCCATGCCTTCTAAGCCTATTCAGGCATGATCTCTGAATCACAGCGCGCATGTGAGCCGATACACAATCAAATATGTATAGAAAATAATCTAGACTTACCAAAATAATAAAAGTTGTAGGATATGTCATGCATGTTACATAAATTATGAAATTGATGCGTAAGATAAGTAAATTACACGATATGCGCGATTGATGCAAAAGGTGAGTTAATTTAGGTGAAATTGATGCAATGGTAAGTTAATTAATGTGATTGAGTGGCTTGCGGGAAGTTGCAATCAAATATGTCATGGTGGGACGATAATACCGGTTGGACGAAGACCACCGGTGAAGGGACATGGTGAGAGGGGGGAGGGGGAAGTGGTTGACGAAGAGTTCTGCTTGGCAGGAACATAAACTTTATGTATGTTTTAAATAAGTAGAGATTCCATCGTTGTTTAAACCCAAGATTGCTAGATATTTCAAGACAATCACTATGATTTGATCACTAATGACTAATAAATGCAAAAGATTGGAAATCCATTCATTTAATTTGTTTCACGGGAAAAGGACCATAGAAGGGAAGAAAAAGGAGCAATACATGGAAATACTAAGTGAGGAGATAAAGCCAAATCAAATGGGGACATTACAATTGGTAAAAACATGAGAGGTAAGAGTATAAAAGAGATATGAGCTGTTGGTCTCTCTAACCTCCCCTTTTGCTCCTAGTCTTTCTAGAGATTTTAATCTCTACTATCTAAAAAACACGTAGTGTTCCTTTTCCTGCCAACAGGACCGTCTCCTGCCCATGTTTCGTCCATCCACCAGCACCGGAGCCTTCTGTCGAAACAACCCTCCACTTCTTCATTTTATTACAGCACACCCCCCGTACGTTAATCTGTCCCACCACCGACCGGTATGGCAATCGAGAATCACCATAATTAACTTTCCCTTTTCTCGCCTGCCATGAATACCATGAATCACAACATCATGAATCACAACGTAATTATATCTACTGTAGTTTTTCATCCTTCCATACATCCATACATGAAAATAAAGGCGCGAAATCAAATTTCCAGTCGTTGGGGCTTCCTGGAGCGAAATAAAACTTCCAGCCGCTGATGCTTCCCGTGTGTCTCCATCTCATATAAGGAGATCATCCATTCCGGCTGATCTAGACCCGTCTACAATGCCAAATATTTTTTATCGACACGGATCGTGGTTGATGACGTAAGGTGATTTGAGGAGCATTGGTTAGGAAGGTGTCCGCACAACAATTAACACCATACCAAATATTCGGCCAAAAGGTGAACACACAATAATTATTACCAGGCATAATCTTCGGTTAAAAATTCAACGATTGGTTTGTAACATAAATGCATGTGCAGTCCTTAAACAATGGACAAAATTAAGATAGTACTGGATTCCTACATGGAGTACAGCCGAAAGCAACCAACGTTTCATCATGGTTATTCTTTTATCTATATCAAAATTTCATTTGGCGAGTCCTTTTTCTATTTATAGGAACAATGGCAAAAAGCATTTCTAAATATATTTTCCTCGCTTTTCACAGCTAGAAGTCATACGGTGAATCATGTTTGTGATCTAAGAGATGGAGAGTGAGAGAGGTGTTGAGATTGGGTTGGAAAAGCGGAGGGACGGAGATGGTCCGTGAGAGAATAAGAAGTGATTTAACGCTAACGACAATAGTGCGAGATATGCATGAGTGTAGTAAAGATATATGATAAATATTATTGGTGTTGACCACTAAAATTTGTATGCCCCGTTGCAACGCACGAGCATTTTCCTAGTAAAATCTATATACGGATGTGTATAGATATATTTTAAAAATATATATTCATTTATTTTACATAATCCGCACTGAAATCTGCAAAAGGACTTGTATTCAGGAAAAGAAGGGAGTAGAACTTTCGAATAGTGGACTGACAAAAATAGCACAAATACCATGTACAAGTATCAGAAGATGAGAGAACGTTCTTTCGAATGGTAGGCTGACAAAAAAAGCACAAGAATCAATTTATATCGAAGCTTAGAGAACCTTCTTCGAATAGTAGGGTGACAAGAAAAAGCACAAATACCAAGCATCCGACGCACAAATCCAGGTCCCCCTCGCAAAACAAAATCTTATCCATACCGCCGGCGGGGTGGTCGACACGTGCTCGCATCCAGCCTGGCGCAAGCCCGCGCGGACCTGAACCTTCCAGAAAGCCCAAGGGCGACAAGCCATCGAAGTTTCTCGCTCTTTCCTAACCCCTCGGCCCCACCGCACCCATGCCGCGGGCCACCCCGTATAGAACCAAATCTCGCCCGAAGGCCATCCGGGCCGTCCGCTGCCACCACCAGATGCCCATCCGACGGCCCGATGCGGCCGCCCGGCGGAAGATATCCATGCGGGCCGGGTCCACCCCGCCGCGGCTTTCTCGGTACGAGTGGTGTGCGTCGTGACGCGGTCGAGAAAAATTATTTTTTATCAAAGTGCGTTTTCTTTTGCCCCTCGCCTTTCTCTCCATTTTTCCATTTCCCTTATTTTTATCCTCGTTCTCCTCCTCCCGTTGGGTATAAGTCTCATAATCCCGCGTGGGAAGCTTCCAGAAGGCTTCTTCCGTACGTTCCTTTCTTTGGTGAGGTGGCCCTCTACCGCATCTGGAAGCTACTACGGGGTTCCCCGGGCCAGATCCGGCCGGGAGGGGCAGAGGAGGCGCCGGCGTGATGTCGGCCGAGCATGGCGCCGCGGCGGCGGACGGGGCTGGGGCGGAGCCTCCTCCCCCGGCGCCGATGCCGGGGCTGGTGGCCTCGGCGGACGCGGCGGGGCAGAGGTCCCTGCCGACGCCGTTCCTGACCAAGACGTACCAGCTCGTGGAGGACCCGGCGGTGGACGACGTGATCTCGTGGGGCGAGGACGGGTCGACGTTCGTGGTGTGGCGGCCGGCGGAGTTCGCCCGGGACCTGCTCCCCAAGTACTTCAAGCACAACAACTTCTCTAGCTTCGTGCGGCAGCTCAACACCTACGTACGTGCGCTCGCTCCATGGGTTCGGTTGGTTGATTCCTCGGGCTCGGGTTGGGATTTGGCCTTTCTGGAATTTTTGGCGTGGAATGCCCATGTTGTTCATCCTTGGATTTTGCTTGCTGTGGCGTATAGGGATTTAGGAAGATCGTGCCGGACCGGTGGGAGTTCGCCAACGACTGCTTCCGGCGAGGCGAGAAGCGCCTGCTCTGCGACATACACCGCCGGAAGGTGGTCCAGTCGGCGGGTCTTGCGGCTGCTGCTGCCGCCGCCGCGGCTGGCGCGGTCACGGTTGCCACTGCAGCGATCCCTATGGCGCTGCCGGTTACGCGCTCCGGCTCGCCGGAGCCGCAGCTGTCCTCCGAGGAGCAGGTTCTGTCGTCCAACTCGGGATCCGCGGAGGAGCTCCCGCTGGCCGCACCGTCCGGCTCAGGCTCCGGCCTGGGCGGCGCCGCCGCGGGCTCCTCGTCCGGCGACATGGGCGAGGAGAACGACCGGCTGCGGCGGGATAACGCGCGGTTGACCCGCGAGCTGGGGCAGATGAAAAAGCTGTGCAACAACATCGTGAGCCTCATGTCCAAGTTCGCCTCGAGCCAGCAGCCGGACGGCGGCCCCGGGTCGCTGTCGTCCGTAGTAAACTGCTCGGGTGAGTCGGCGCTGGCGCCTCCGCCGCCGCTCCCCGCGGGGATACTGGACCTGATGCCATCCTGCTCGGCGCTGGCCACGGCCGCCGGCCTCGCCGTCGACGGCGGGCCGGATACGGACGCGAGGCTGTTCGGCGTCTCCATCGGGCTGAAGCGAGCGCGAGACGAGGAAGAAGGCGGCGACGGGGGGGAGCTTCCTAACAGCAACGACGACGGCGCGGACGTGAAGCCGGAGGAGGCAGCGGAGCGGCGGCCCGAGGGCGGCGGCAGCGAGGAGCGGCAGTCGTGGCCGATATACCGGCCCAAGCCCGTGTACCGGGCCTGCAACGGGCAGGACGGGGCCGGCTCCGGGTCAGACCAGGACAGATCCAACTCGAGGTGAGTGGACGATGTTGTAGAAGCTTCGAGCACCTACTAATTATTAATCACCACCAAATAATAATACTGTAAGCATCACTAGAGTCGTGATAGGATCTTGCATTACTTTGCTAGCTGGTGGGGAGCTCGGCTGCCCCCTCTACCCCTGTAATTGTGATGTTCCTGTTTCATTTGATCTATACTATGCGTTGTGTAATTTGTCGTGGTAGAGCGTACTGCAGAAATGAAAAGTGCAATCCCGGTAGATTGGTCCGACATTTGATATTCTGTATGTAAATAGCTCCTTCCTGCTTGTGCTAGAGACAGTAGTAGTGGTAGAGAAAGAGTAACTACGATTTGCTCCGCTCACAAGTGGTATTACTATTATTTTTGATAACTTTCATAAGTGGTATTTTAGTGGCGATAGCTGTAGACGGTAGCGTGGTTTGGCGGCCAGATATATGGTGTGGGTGCTAGTCATGTTCAGACGGGTCAATGCGAATGGTACACGTGCGGTGTGCGACCCAGGGGTATGGTTCCAACTCGAAAAAAAATAACAAAAAAACTCAGGGGCTTGGTTTGGATTGGGTCGGTTTGGTCTGGTCTGGCGGGGCACGTAACCAAACCGACCCCGTGTGAACGTCGCCGCGGCACTCGCTAGAAGGCGCGCGCGGAATGCGCCCCTTTCTTTGTTCGCTCTCGGCAACGGATGGGCCGGAGACGGCGACGTGCTGTCCAATCGCTGCGGGTCAGGTGAGGCAACGTGCGCTGCCTTTTTGCCCGGTTGTTCTCTTCTCTCTCTTCCGTGCCGTCTCCGCCATTTTTTTCTTTGGGATGAGAAGGTGTTGTACTGGTATAAAAAATCTCCGCGCCAGAGGGACAGCTGCTGTGCCGCTACTCGCCGGTTGAGTCCGTCCCGGATCTCCAAAAAGGATCCCATGTTGGGTCGCCTGGGTTCTGGTAGACCATGGCGCATCAGCGTATGGGTTCTTGCTAGAAACTTCGGGGTGCTTTTGGCCCGGCGTGCCGCAACAGACACCCCGTGCGTAGCCTTGTGGACTAGCCGCGGCTAGAAAGGGCGGACGCCTTCTCTTCTACACAGTCCGCCCACCCTGCATCTTTTCGGCGGATACATAGCGCTCCCGGAACAACGACGAAGACGGCCGATACATGACAAAGTTCCTGCACGGCGGGTTCGGCTCCTCTACAGTAATGTTATTACTGTACGCATGCTGTTGCTCTCAAAATCCATCGTCGGTTTCAATCCAAAGGCTCTCTTTCATCTGCCTTAATTATGTTATTAATCAAAAACAAAAATTGTAACGACGCCGGAAGAACGGTGGTCCTCCGGCTGGTCGCGCCGGCCAGCTTAGCTGTCAGCGTGCATGTGAAACTGAAACGCACGGCGGCGCCGGTGCCGCCGTGCCAGGAGGCCAGGAGCTCGCCGGCCTTGTAAATGGCCTGCATGACCGGAGCATAAGTTCCTCAAGGAAACCATCTTGAGTTCTTGTAGCCCTACGATTGTTGTCTGGGGCTACCATGGAGAAGAAAGCTAGCTGGTTCACAAGTGGAGGATGAATACGTATGTCTCGATGCAAGAATTACTTGGTCGATGCATGAATTACTTAGCATTGATCTAACAAATGCTGCAGGTATGGTGACGGTATCCTGTTTCGGTAGCCGCGCGACGCTTTGTTTGCAGGTTGGCAAGCTCTGGATATACGACGGTGTCGGCGCTGTGTGTGCCGATTTCATCGAACTGGTCGGCGCGGGGAGCTTATGACCGCAGTCTCGTCTCTAGTTCGGGGTGGTGTTTTTCGCGATTTAATAAGAGAATTAAGTGAACGGAAAAGCTATTTTTCTGCCGACTGGCAGTTAGCGACATGCACGTACGATCGTTTTTTTCCTTCGATGTTTCTTTCTGATCGGCTCGATCCGCTTCTGCTCTGGCGCGTAAAAAGAGCTGCAGACGACCTGTGCTGTTACATTTGCGGGTAATATATATTTCTATCTTAGTACATGAGAGCGAGAAAGAAAGACCACAACGCCTTTGACGAGGAGACAAAACCATTTGCTCCAAGTTTTTCAAAGGGCCGATGGAACGTGTTTTGTACTCCACTTGTCTCTTTTTTTGTAGTGATGAATGTTTTCTAGAGAAATAAATGTTTCACTCCTACAAAATTCGAACAACGGTCTTTTTCTCGTTTGTCATATCTCGGTAAACTCTTTTGTAATGAGCCTGATAATTATACACATCACAAACCTGATAGCTTATGTACAAATATCGTCGTAGCTTTTTTTGACCAAAAAAACTAATGTAAACATACACTCAATAACTTTTTTGTATGAATAGTATGATAAGTCACACATGGCATAGCTGATAACTTATGCACCAAGGTCTTGGTAACTTCAGCGACCGGGGGAGGGGGGGGGTTGATTAGATATACCGCGGTAACTTTTCTGGGGGGATTTGACGGACTTTTGTGTGAATAGTACGTAGACCTGATAACTTATGAGCCCTATCCTGGTAACTTTGGCAACGACCGGGGAGGGGGGGGGGGTTGATGAAATATCCCCTCGGTAGATTTTTGTGTCAATATCATGATAAGTCAAACATCCTATACCTGATAACTTATGGACCCCGGTCCTAATAACTTTGGTATGGGGGTGGGGGGAGGGGGAGTTGACGAAACATCCCCTCGGTAACTTTTTGTGTGAATAGCATTGTAACTCAGACATCGCACACCTGATTACTTATGTACCCCAGTCTTGATAACTTTGGCATAACTTTTGGCATGAGGAGGGTGGGGGGGAGGGGGTCCGGTAACATTTGTGTGAATAGCATGGTAACCCACACATTTGCAGACCTGATAACTTACATACCCCTGTCCTGATAACTTCGACGAGGGGGTTGATTAAATATACCCACGGTAACTTTTCATGTTAATAGCACGGTAACTCACGTCTCGCAGACCTGATAATTTATATACCCCGGTCCTGATAACTTTGGAGACCGGGGGTAGGGGAGGGAGGGGCATCATGAAATATACCCCCGGTAACTTTCATTGATGAAGTGGAATTTTTTTCCAGAAAAATAGCTTTGTTTTTTTCTTATGACAGCAGTAAGAAAGAGTTTAAAAGAATTTCGTTTTCAACTAATGAACAACAAACTAGGCTGGCGTGATGGTAGTTGGGATTGTCCTTTCCATCTCGACGCAGGTTCGAATCCCGTGTAGGTAAAAAAATTCGTGTTTTTAATTACGGCGCAATATATCGATCAGGAGGAGAACCGGAATAACGGGTGGAGCGTTGTTTCAGGCATCGAGGGGATCATGGTCGCGTCATCGTGGAGGTATAAATATTACTGAACTTAGTTGTAACAATTATTTAAGTTAGTTCAGTTGGTTGCGAACAGCTATGGTGAACCATAGGTAATGGGTTCGACTCCCACTTCCTACATGTTTTTTTACCACGCCAGAAAAAAAAACGGGAGAAGGGAGGGTAAAAGTGAAAGTAAGGAGATCCATTAGATTAGAGTGGACAGTTGATATTAGAGCCTACAGCACCCATACAGTAACAACTGAACTGTAGAGGAGCCGAACCCACTGCACGGCATGCTCCTTTCCGGATGCCTTGGCTCATTTTGACTACTTGATACTTTATTACTTATTCTGCTGAACTGCACACATGTTCATTTTCTTACATTCTACTGCATAGAAATTGTCAGCACAGATCACACACTCAAACGAGCTCAAGGACAGTGTTGTGCAACCTTGCAACTTTTCTCATTCTTTCACCGCTCTTATTTTGTTACAGAGAGATCGAGACCACCAACGGCCCAAGAAAATCACCCACGACGAACCTCGTCGATCGTGCCATCCCACGATCCAGCTCGTGCGGGCGTAGACTAGTTCTAGGGGAAAATGGGCGCACAAGTGTTAAGTTCACAATCACTCCCTAAGCCTTGTGTGCCTTGTTGATTTCCACCATCCTGATTTTCTTGCGTTGCTCTTGGAGGTTGACCCGCCCGAGTTCTTTGGTGAACACATCAGCAAGTTGCTCCTTGGACCGAACGAACTCAATCTGGATCTTCCTGTTCTCCACGCACTCCCGAATGAAGTGGACCATATCTCAATGTGTTTGCTTTGGTTGCGGAAAACAGGGTTCTTACTCATCTTACTCAAAGAGATGGTTGATTTGTTGTCGACGTTGAGCAATGCCGCCCTTTGATCTTTATCCTTGATCTCCCCGAGCAGCCATGCTAGCCAGATGCCTTGGCAAGCCGCCGTGGTGGCGGCCATGCACTCAAATTCACACGAAGAAAGGGCCACCATGCTCTGCTTCTGTGACTGCTAGCTGACCAAGTTGCTGTCTAGGAAGTTGTGGAGCCGTCCAAGATCGCTCATGTCGAAGAGCGCAAGCATATCCTTCTTGAAGCACACAACTCCTCCTCGTCAGAACCGGTGATGGTCAAGTCATCGACGTAGACACTGACGACCAGCCGTGAGGACGTTGTGCCTCTGGCATACAAGAAGTGTTCGGACGGGCATCTGCTAAACCCGAGTGATGCCAGGCTCGCGTCCAGCTTGGTATTCTAGGTGCGAGGGGCCCGTGTCAGCCCATAAAGGCCTTCCTCAGCTTGAGCACCTTGGCGTCTTCGCCGGCGACGATGAATCTTGACGGTTGAAGAAAAAAAATCAATGAGGAAGTTTCATCGCATTTAACGATACGGAGTCACCGCCGCCTCCTGTTCTTCATCCGGAGGCCAGATCTAGAGTTCATTTGGGGCTCCGAAGAGGGGGGCCTTTCAGCTTCGTCATCACCAACCCTCCTTCATCGCCAATTCCATGATGCTCCCCGCCGGGAGTGAGTAATTCCTTCGTAGGCTCACTGGTCGGTGAGGAGTTGGATGAGATTCATCATGTAATCGAGTTAGTTTTGTTAGGGCTTGATCCCTAGTATCCATTATGTTCTGAGATTGATATTGTTACGACTTTGCCATGCTTAATGCTTGTCACTTTGGGCTCGGATGCCATGATTTCAGATCTGAACCGGCTATGTTTTCATCATTATATCTATGTTCTAAATCCGATCTTGCAAGTCACATTCACCTATTACATGTTATGATCCGTTGTGACGCCCGGATAATTAGGCTACAATAATCCCGCGTTAATGATGCCACGTCACCTCGGTTACTGTTGATAAACTCGAGTTAGTTCAAAAACGATTCAAATTAAAATTTAAAATATAGGCAAACAGTAAAATTTTCAAATATCAAAACTAAAATGTTTGGGTTGTGTCAAATAAATCGTAAGTAATTATGGTGGAGAAACCAAACTTTGATAAAATGTTTAAAGGCTCTAAAATGATTAAAACAGTAGTGAAAACAATTAAACAAATGCCCAATGAATTTATAAAATGCTAAAACTATTTTAGAATTTATAAAATGCTAAAACTATTTTATTATGGATTAAGAATTAATCTTACAGTAGTTTGGCAATAAATACAAATTTGGGCACTAGTGGTGATTTTTATAAAACTAAAAGTAAAAGAAACTAGAAATAAAATAGAAAAGAAAATAAGGAAAAGGAGAAGACAAAACAGTAAACACAAAAAAGGGGCAAAGCCCCCTCTCCCTGGGCCATTCGGCCCAGCTGGCCGATACCGGCCACAACTGGCCGGCCCATCCCGCCGCCTTAACCCCCACTCCCCCGCTAACCCTAACCGCACCACTTCTCCCACTCCCTCGTTCTCTCCTCCCCATTCCCGATCCAATCTGGATCGGGGAAATGACACCCTCGCTCCTCTTTCCCCCCCGACCGGATCTAGATCGGGACAGCAAGCCCCCCCCGGAGACCCTCCTCGACGGAGCGGCCCCCTCATCGCCCATGTCGTCGTTGCTCCGTCCGTGACTCCTCGCCGGCTCCACCAACCCTCACCACCCTCTCCCCGACCTGGACGCGTCGCCCCCGACCCCGTCGTCATCACCGGCGCTAGGCGCCGCCTCGCTGGCGCTACCCCACCGCCGCCGCCCTGCGCCGGATCGACCTCGCCGTGGCCTCCTCATCTCCTCCCCACGGGTCGCCCCCGAGCCTCGCCGCCCCGCTTCTCTTCAACGCTGGTGAGGCCATCGGCCTCTTCCCCTCGATCCGTGTCGCCGGCGCCGTTCACTGCTCGCGCACGCACGACCCTGCGCCCGCTGTCCTGCTCGCCAGCCGGACCTCGCCGTCCCGCACTTGCGCCCCCCCGTGCTCGCCTAGCTTGTCGGCCCCGCGCAGCTTGCCGCGGGTGCCCGCCGCTCCACCTGGCCGCTACTGCCGCGCCGTCCCGCCTCAACCATTGCTGCGCCGCGGCCTCGATCTGTCGCCGTGCCCCGATGGCCTTGCACCGCCGCTCCCCCTCGGGCACGAGCGCCCGCAACCAGTGCCCGCCCCGTTAACCACTGCCCGAATCCACTATGGCCCTTGTGCCTATGACACATGGGGCCCGCCCCCAGAACGTTTTAAAAAAAGAGAAGAAAAGAAAAAGGAAATAAAATAAAAATGAATTAATAAAATTAATAAATAAAAAATCAATCAATTAGTGAATTAATTAACTTAATTAAGCTTGTTTAGTTAACCTAATTAACTATTGTGAGTTAATTAAACTGTGATTAGATTAGTTAAATCATAATTAGAGTAAATAGAGTATGACATGGGGGACCCACACGTCAGACTGACCCAGTCAACTCCCTGTTGACTGCTGACATCATGCTGACGTCATGATGACGTCAGCGTGCACTATTCTGGATAATGTTAGAATTAATTAGTTAAATAAATTCTAAAAATGATTAAAACTTTAGAAAATCATATAAAATAAATCGTAGCTCAGATGAAAATATTTTCTACATGAAAGTTGCCCTGAACGACGAGACGAACCCGGATACGCAGTCCGTTCGTCCACCACACACCCCTAACATATCAAACACGCAACTTTCCCCCTCCGGTTCATCTGTCCGAAAACCCGAAACACCGGGAATACTTTCCCGGATGTTTTCCCCTTTCGCCGGTATCAGATAATACCGCGTTAGGACATACCTAGCACCGCGTATTGCCGCGTCTTGCTTTGTGTTGCATTTGATTGCTCTGTTATTTATTGTGTTCCCCCTCCGCTACTCCTTTCCGGTAGACTCCGAGACCGCTGCCGATGTCCGTGTGTTCGACTACATCGAAGATGACCCCCTCCTTGCCAGAGCAACCAGGCAAGCCCCACCTTTGATCACCAGATATCGCCTACTCTTTTCTCTATACTGCTTGCATTAGAGTAGTGTAGCATGTTACTGCTTTCCGTTATTCCTATCCTGATGCATAGCCTGTCCTTGCTACTACTGTTGTTACCATTACCTGCTATCCTACTGCTTAGTATAGGATGCTAGTGTTCCATCAGTGGCCCTACACTCTTGTCCGTCTGCCATGCTATACTACTGGGCCGTGATCACTTCGGGAGGTGATCACGGGCATATACGATATACTTTACACTGTTACATTACCTGTGATACTGTTCGGAGATGGGGGCTGAAGGGGCAGGTGGCTCCATCCCGGTAGAGGTGGGCCTGGGTTCCCGACGGCCCCCGACTGTTACTTTGTGGCGGAGCGGCAGGGCAGGTTGAGACCACCTAGGAGACAGGTGGGCCTGGCTCTGGTCGGCGTTCGCGGATATTTAACACGCTTAACGAGATCTTGGTATTTGATCTGAGTTGGCTACGAGCCTATACGCACTAACCATCTATGCGGGAGTAGTTATGGGTATCCCGGCATCGTGGTATCAGCCGAAGCCTTCTTGACGTCAGCGACTGAGTGGCGCGCGCCGGGTTGGACTGCGTTAACGCAACTTCCTTTGTAATGGAGGTTGCTAGGTCTGCTCACCGGCCGCGTACGCAACGTGCGGGTGTGCTAAGGGTGATGGGCCCAGACCCCTGTGCGCTTAGGTTTAGACCGGCGTGCTGACCTCTCTGTTGTGCCTAGGTGGGGCTACGACGTGTTGATCTTCCAAGGCCGGGCATGACCCAGGAAAGTGTGTCCGGCCAAATGGGATCGAGCGTGTTGGGTAAGTTGGTGCACCCCTGCAGGGAAGTTAATCTATTCGAATAGCCGTGATCTTCGGTAACAGGACGACTTGGAGTTGTACCTTGACCTTATGACAACTAGAACCGGATACTTAATAAAACACACCCTTCCAAGTTCCACAGACAACCCGGTGATCGCTTTTCCACAGGGCGACGAGGGGAGGATCGCCGGGTAGGATTATGCTACTGCGATGCTACTGGAGATGCTACTTGGAGATGCTACTTGGAGATACTACTTAGAGGACTTCAATCTACTCTCTTTTACATGCTGCAAGACGGAGGCTGCCAGAAGCGTAGTCTTCGACAGGATTAGCTATCCCCCTTTTATTCTGGCATTCTGCAGTTCAGTCCACCGATATGGCCTTTTACACATATACCCATGCATATGTAGTGTAGCTCCTTGCTTGCGAGTACTTTGGATGAGTACTCATGGTTGCTTTTCTCCCTTCTTTTCCCCCTTTCCTTTCTTCCTGGTTGTCGCAACCAGATGCTGGAGTCCAGGAGCCAGACGCCACCGTCGACGACGACTACTACCCCGGAGGTGCCTACTACTACGTGCAGCCCGCTGACGACGACCAAGAGTAGTTAGGAGGATCCCAGGCAGGAGTCCTGCGCCTCTTTCGATCTGTATCCCAGTTTGTGCTAGCCTTCTTAAGGCAAACTTGTTTAACTTATGTCTGTACTCAGATATTGTTGCTTCCGCTGACTCGTCTATGATCGAGCACTTGTATTCGAGCCCTCGAGGCCCCTGGCTTGTATTATGATGCTTGTATGGCTTATTTATGTTTTAGAGTTGTGTTGTGATATCTTCCCGTGAGTCCTTGATCTTGATCGTACACATTTGCGTGCATGATTAGTGTACGATTGAATCGGGGGCGTCACATCCGTAAACCCCGGGGTGACAATAATCAGCATAATTTCCGGTGATGACCGTAGTTTGAGGAGTTCATGTATTCACGATGTGTTAATGCTTTGTTCCGGTTCTCTATTAAAAGGAGGCCTTAATATCCCTTAGTTTCCTTATGGACTCAGCTGCCACGGGAGGGTAGGACAAAAGATGGCATGCAAGTTCTTTCCATAAGCACGTATGACTATTTAGGGAATACATGCCTATATTATATTTATGAACTGGAGCTAGTTTTGTATCGCCCTAGGATATGACTGTTATATGATGAATATCATCCAATGAATCCACCGATCCAACGCCTATAAATTTCCTACATATTGTTCTTGCTAAGTTACTACTGCTGTCTGTTTCACTTGCTACAAAATCATTGCAATCACTATTACCGTTACTACTGTTGTCATCACTACTATCAAAACTATCATATTACTATGCTACCGATCACTTTGCTGCAGATAATTAATCTCCAAGTGTGGTTGAATTGACAACTCAACAGCTAATACTTGCAAATATTTTTTGGCTCCCCTTGTATCGAATCTATAAATTTAGGTTGAATACTCTACCCTTAAAAACTGTTGTGATCCTCTATACTTGTGGGTTATCACTGCCCAATGGAGACAATGTTACTCCAGAGCCGCAGGATCAGTACACATTGGTGAGTGCATGCTGCTCCTCTCCAGCTCTTGAATCGCCACGAGCGAGTCTTCCCCGAATCTAACAGAGCCGCGAACGCCCTTGTCTAGCTCAGAGCACGCCGCCTCGTCCCTGGTCATGTGGTTCGACGCGCCCGTGTTTAGGTACCAGGTCATGTCCTCATCCTTTGGCACGCATCAAAGATCCACACAGGCTCGTGATTCGTTGAGGAAGACGAGATCCTGCGTCGCGTTGGCAGCCGGCGAGTCTGTTGCCCTGGTAGCCCTCTCTCCCGTGTCGGTCGTCGCCGCTAACGAATCATCCTTAGTCATCAGCAGGCTGGGATGATCATCCTCCCCTGCTTGGCCTTGGGCAAGGAGGGCCTGGCCCTCCTCACGCTTTTTCTTGTGACAATCATGGGCCCAATGGACGGTGATACCACAATAGTGGCACTTGTCACGATCTGCGTCGCTGCTGTCACCGCCCTTCCCGCCATTGGCTTCCTCGCCACCAGGGGTCTTGCCCTTTCCACCATAGTCACCACCATGCCCATGGCCTTACCCACCCTCTTGTGCGCCTGATGAGTTGCTGCCGCTAGCGCCGTTGTTGGCCTCACGCTTCTCGCGCACGTGCCATTCCTCCAAGGTGAGCAGGAGGTGCCCTTGGTCTTGCCCTCACCATCTTGGTCGAGGCATTCCTCCGCCACCTTGAGCCGCTCGGTGAGCTTCTCTATCATGAGGCTATCGAGATCGTCCAACATTTCAATCGAGAGCGCCACCTGAGCATACCTACGGGGCACAACACAAAGGAATTTGCGCACCACACGTCCGTCACAGACATGGTCACAGTGGATGGAGAGGTTATTGATGAGCCCACTGAGTCGCATCGTGAAGTCATCGACGTTCTCGCTGGGCTTGAAGCGGATGTCCTCGAATTCTCAGCAGATACCCTAGGCCTTGGCCTCGGGCACGACAGTCGAGACCAGCTGCATGGTCTTGACAACATCCCAGGTCTGCTTCGATGTCTCCTTCGTGGGGAGGACCGCGAGCATCTCCAGTGGCACCTCCCAGAGTACGGCCTCCAGGGCAGCATGGTCGTCGTGGTTAGTTGGCGAGCCCGATATTCACGGTGTCCCACAACCCGCGTGTCTATAGGATGGCTCTCATCGGGAGCGACCAGTCATCGTAGTTGCTCTGGGTCAGCGTCGGGAACATGGTAGGTAGGGCCACCTCGCGTCTCTGCACCACCGGCGCGGCAACCTCATTCTCGTCGATTGCATACTTGTGCCTGGTAGGTGACAACGACATTGTGCACCCATGCCTCTCCTGCGTCGCGGACCTGTCCCTAGTGTTGTCGTGGTTCCCTGCAGCCTTACTCCCGGCCATGTCCACCAGATCAAGCACGTAGCTCTGGTGCCAATTGTCAGCACATATCACACATTCACAGGAGCTCGAGGACACATGTGTTTTTGCGTTGCATGCAACCTTGCAACTTTTCTCTTTCTTTCACTCTTCTTATTCCGTTACTGAGAGATTGAGACCACCAATGGCCCGAGAAAAACGCCCACGACAAACCTCGTTGATCGTGCCATCCCATGATCCAGCTCGTGTGGGCGTAGACTAGTTCTAGGAAAAAAATCCTAACAAACTCATGTACTTGGATGAAAACTACCCAGCCGTTATTTCTACTAAGTATAAAACACATCGTGGTAGGAAAACAAAAAACGTTGCCATGGCAAAGAAAAACGGGTGCACAAGGGTTAGGTCCGCATAAATATCTTATTCAGTCTTTGACCGTAGTTCCAAGGGGCTAACTGGGTAGGATAACCATATTAAGTACGCATTTTTTATTTATCGATAAAAGTGAGGAGGTTTACCCTTTGAAAAACTACTGGTGGGTTAAGCCGAGAGGTTTTCAAAAGATTATTACTTGTAATTATTGGTCGTAACTGATGACCACTGGATTTCGTGGTTGTGCTCGCACACCCGCAACGATCTTCTGGTCCATTGAGGGTTCATCATTTATAGTGAAGTATCTTTGCCGTCTTAAAAACCTTTAGAAGAGGCCACATTTGGTGAATTGGATCGGGCAAACAAATTAACATTTGAGAAGAGCACTAGGGCCCAAAAGTCCGTCTAGGAAAGTTTTGGCAAGCAAGGGGCAGTGTATCTTACAAACAGTTGATGAACATATGAATCCAATGACTGGCATGTGGGATGAAGATACTACCTCGAACATTTTCTTATTGGTTGATGTTGAAAGAATTCTGAGAATCTCATTGGGTGCGCGGTTGGGTGCGGATTTTGTAGCCTCGCATAAAACCCATGCATACTCCTTTTCGTCCAGATCTGCATACTATGTTGAATCGGAGAATCAGTTCGCCAACCGAGTAAAAAATGATGATGTTGGCCCCTTGAGTAACAATCTTGTCTAGAAAATTACTATGGAAACTAAGTGTACCAAGCAAAATCAAAATATTTGGGTGGAAAGCTTTACAAGGAATTATGCCAGGCATGTGTTTGCTTCGAATCGCCATATCCCAGCATTGGCTCGGTGTCCTGTATGTAATGGTGGGGCAACGGATGTTTGGCACCTTATGTTCATGTGCCAGTGGGCAAAGAAGTTTGGAAGGCTTTGGGTCTGAATGAAGTGATTGAACAAGCATTAACTATGGATAGATCGGGAAGTGTGATTCTTGCACATCTAGGGGATGTTCGGATGAAGCCCACGGCAGCCCCGCGAAAGTTGGGTGCGCCAGTTATTTGGATAGGTTATCTTCCACCCCAGTTTGGCCCTCACGCTGGCGCAAAATCTGAACTAGACGGCCAAAAACTTGGCACGGATGGAAATATTGGGCCATGATCCAAACATGAGCCAAGCTCTTAGTCAACGCCAAAATTTTGGAAGGGCAACTCTCGGGCACTATCCAATCAGCCCCCTAGTCAGAGAGCAGTGTCATCCATCCACTTGATTTTCTCAGCTTGCATCAGGTCATTCTTGAACAATTGAGGAGCAAGAAACTTGGGATTCCGAGGAAGTCATGTAGGAAGGAACTTGGGAACTTAGGCCATGCATAAGTGGGTTGCCATTTAGTTTCGTGAACAATCGAGGAAGTTTAGTAAGCTATGTAGGCCTATAGGTCTGCAGAAGGCCCAATAAGTTTTCTGCTTAGGAAAATTGCCCACAGCAAGACAATACGCCTGTTTGCCTCTAGCGCTTCTAAATGGGCCAAACCCATAAGCACACACAGTACTCACATAGGCACATAACCGTTTGCAAGAGAAGCTTCTATGAAATTCTTTGTCTGTTTGACACCTGACAGACCACAATTTGTTTCAAAATTAATTGATGAAACAAGTGCTTCATGGAACTGAGACAAGATAAACCAAACTTTTCTACCGATTGATGCAGATATAATCCTAAACATACCAATCATCACGATGCATTAAGAGGACTTTTGGTCTTGTGGGTGCGAGAAGAAAGGATTTTTTTCCGGTGAAGTCGGTATACCGAATGATTGTTACAACCAAAGTTCAGAGATAAGATTGGATTGTGGGAAGAGGCGACTCATTTGATCCCGTGAGAGAACAAAAGTCTTGGACTAAACTTTGGCACATATATGTTCAACCAAATGTAAAAGTTTTTTTGTGGCAACAAGCTCAACAGTAGACTCCGACATCAGATTTTTTGCAACATGGATATGAC
The DNA here is from genome assembly GCF_018294505.1 of Triticum aestivum. Classification (NCBI taxonomy): domain Eukaryota; kingdom Viridiplantae; phylum Streptophyta; class Magnoliopsida; order Poales; family Poaceae; genus Triticum; species Triticum aestivum. Next base: position 525,766,228 of record NC_057806.1, on the reverse strand, counting down.
TACTACAAGCGCATGAAGGAAATATGCCCTAGAGGCAATAATAAAGTTGTTATTTATATTTCCTTATATCATGATAAATGTTTATTATTAATGCTAGAATTGTATTAACCGAAAACTTAGTACATGTGTGAATAGATATACAAACATAATGTCACTAGTATGCCTCTACTTGACTAGCTCGTTGAATCAATGATGGTTATGTTTCCTGACCATAGACATGAGTTGTCATTTGATTAACGGGATCACATCATTAGATAATGTTGTGATTAACTTGACCCATCCGTTAGCTTAGCACGATGATCATTTAGTTTGTTGCTATTGCTTTCTCCATAACTTATACATGTTCCTATGACTATGAGATCATGCAACTCCCAAATACCGGAGGAACACTTAGTGTGCTATCAAACGTCACAACGTAACTGGGTGACTACAAAGATGCTCTACAGGTGTCTCCGATGGTGTTTGTTGAGTTGGCATAGATTGAGATTAGGATTTGTCACTCCGAGTATCGGAGAGGTATCTCTAGGCCCTCTCGGTAATGCACATCACTATGAGCCTTGCAAGCAATGTGACTAATGAGTTAGTTTCGGGATGATGCATTACGGAAAGAGTAAAGAGACTTGCCGATAATGAGATTGAACTAGGTATTGAGATACCAACGATCGAATCTCGGGCAAGTAACATACCGATGACAAAGGGAACAACGTATGTTGTTGTGCGGTTTGACCGATAAAGATATTCGTATAATATGTACGAACCAATATGAGCATCCAGGTTCCGCTATTGGTTATTGACCGGAGATGAGTCTCGGTCATGTCTACATAGTTCTCGAACCCGTAGGGTCTGCACGCTTAACGTTCGGTGATGATCGGTATTATGAGTTTATGTGTTTTGATGTACCCAAGGTAGTTCAGAGTCCTCGATATGATCACAGACATGACGAGGAGTCTTGAAATGGTCGAGACATAAAGATTGATATATTGGAAGCCTATCTTTGGACATCAGAATGGTTCCGGGTGAGTTCGGGCATTTTCCAGAGTACCGGGAGGTAACCGGAACCCCCCGGGGAGTGTATGGGCGTCATTGGGCCTTATGGAATAGAGGAGAGGAAGGGAAAAGGTGGGAGGCACGCCCCCAAGCCCAATCCAAATTGGGTGGGGCCCGGCCCCCCTTTCCTTCTCTCTCTCCTCCCCTTCCTTCTCTCCTACTCCTACTACTTAGAAGGGGGGAATCCTACTCCCGGTGGGAGTAGGACTCCCCTAGGGTGCGCCATAGAGGCCCGGCCCTCCCCCTCCTCCATTCCTTCATATACGGGGGAGGGGGCACCCCATAGACACAAGTTGATCATTGTCTTAACCGTGTGCGGTGCCCCCCTCCACCATAATCGACCTCGGTCATATCGTAGCGGTGCTTAGGCGAAGCCCTGTTCCGGTAGCTTCATCATCACCGTCATCACGCCGTCGTGTTGACGAAACTCTCCCTCAACACTCTGTTGGATCTAGAGTTCGTGGGACGTCACCGAGCTGAACGTGTGCAGATCGCGGAGGTGCCGTACCTTCGGTGCTAGGATCGGTCAGATCGTGAAGATGTTCGACTACATCAACCGCGTTATCATAACGCTTCCGCTTACGGTCTACGAGGGTACGTGGACAACACTCCTCCCCTCTCGTTGCTATGCATCACCTAGATAGATCTTGCATGTGCGTAGAAAATTTTCGGAAATTACTGCGTTACCCAACAGTGGCATCCAAGCCAGGTCTATGCGTAGATGTTATATGCACGAGTAGAACACAAACGAGTTGTGGGCATGGGTATATACATATTGCTTGCGGTCACTAGTTGATTCTTGATTCAACGGTATTGTTAGATGAAGCGGCTCAAACCGACATTACGTGTACGCTTACGCGAGACTGGTTCTGCCTGAAGGAAATATGCCCTAGAGGCAATAATAAAGTTATTATTTATTTCCTTATATCATGATAAATGTTTATTATTCATGCTAGAATTGTATTAACCGAAAACATAATACATGTGTGAATACATAGACAAACAGTATGTCACTAGTATGCCTCTACTTGACTAGCTCGTTGAATCAAAGATGGTTAAGTTTCCTAGCCATAGACATGAGTTGTCATTTGATTAACGGGGTCACATCATTAGAGAATGACGTGATTGACTTGACCCATTCCGTTAGCACATCACTTGATCGTTTAGTTTGTTGCTATTGCTTTCTTCATGACTTATACATGTTCCTATGACTATGAGATTATGCAACTCCTGTTTACCGGAGGAACACTTTGTGTGCTACCAAACGTCACAACATAACTGGGTGATTATAAAGGTGCTCTACAGGTGTCTCCGAACGTACTTGTTGGGTTGGCGTATTTTGAGATTAGGATTTGTCACTCCGATTGTCGGAGAGGTATCTCTGGGCCCACTCGGTAATGCACATCACTATAAGCCTTGCAAGCATTGCAACTAATAAGTTAGTTGCGAGATGATGTGTTACGAAATGAGTAAAGAGACTTACCGGTAACGAGATTGAACTAGGTATTGAGATACCAACGATCGAATTTCGGGCAAGTAACATACCGATGACAAAGGGAACAACGTATGTTGTTATGCGGTTTTATCGATAAAGATCTTCATAGAATATGTAGGAGCCAATATGAGTATCCAGGTTCCGCTATTGGTTATTGACCGAAGACGTGTCTCGGTCATGTCTACATAGTTCTCGAACCCGTAGGGTCCGCACGCTTAAAGTTCAATGACGGTTATATTACGAGTTTATGTCTTTTGATGTATCGAAGGAGTTCGGAGTCCCGGATGAGATCAGAGACATGACGAGGAGTCTCGAAATGGTCGAGACGTAAAGATCGATATATTGCACGACTATATTCGGACATCGGAAAGGTTCCGAGTGATTCGGGTATTTTCGGAAGTACCGGGGAGTTACGGGTATTCGTATTGGGCCTTAATGGGCCATACGGGAAAGGAGAGAAAGGCCTCAAAGGGTGGCCGCACCCCTCCCCATGGGCTGGTCCGAATTGGACTTGGGAGGGGGGGCGCCCCCTTCCTTCCTTGTCCTTTTCCCTGGAATTTCCTATTTGCCGCTCTTTGCGGCAAGTAGTCGACCGGACGCACACGCAGATTGACGAGCGCGTTAGGATGGGCCGACCCGTTCAAACGTTAAAGCAAATCCGGTTTTGGGAATCTTCTAGGTAGTTCCTGTTGGAAATATGCCCTAGAGGCAATAATAAAAGTATTATTATTATTATATTTCCTTGTTCATGATAATTGTCTTTTATTCATGCTATAACTGTATTATCCAGAAATCATAATACACGTGTGAATACATAGACCACAATATGTCCCTAGTGAGCCTCTAGTTGACTAGCTCGTTGTGATCAACAGATAGTCATGGTTTCCTGGCTATGGACATTGGATGTTGTTGATAACGGGATCACATCATTAGGAGAATGATGTGATGGACAAGACCCAATCCTAAGACTAGCACAAAAGATCGTATAGTTCATTTGCTAGAGCTTTGCCAATGTCAAGTATCTCTTCCTTCGACCATGAGAGCGTGTAACTCCTGGATACCGTAGGAGTGCTTTGGGTGTATCAAACGTCACAACGTAACTGGGTGACTATAAAGGTGCACTACAGGTATCTCCGAAAGTATCTATTGTTTTATGCGGATCGAGACTGGGATTTGTCACTCCGTGTAAACGGAGAGGTATCTCTGGGCCCACTCGGTAGGACATCATCATATGCGCAATGTGACCAAGGAGTTGATCACGGGATGATGTGTTACGGAATGAGTAAAGTGACTTGCCGGTAACGAGATTGAACAAGGTATTGGATACCGACGATCGAGTCTCGGACAAGTAACATACCGATAGACAAAGGGAATTGAATACGGGATTGATTAAGTCCTTGACATCGTGGTTCATCCGATGAGATCATCGTGGAGCATGTGGGAGCCATCATGGGTATCCAGATCCCGCTGTTGGTTATTGACCGGAGAACGTCTCGGTCATGTCTGCATGTCTCCCGAACCCGTAGGGTCTACACACTTAAGGTTCGATGACGCTAGGGTTATAAAGGAAGTTTGTATGTGGTTACCGAATGTTGTTCGGAGTCCCGGATGAGATCCCGGACGTCACGAGGAGTTCCGGAATGGTCCGGAGGTAAAGATTTATATATGGGAAGTCCTATTTTGGCCACTGGAAAATGTTCGGGATTTTTCGGTATTGTACCGGGAAGGTTCTAGAAGGTTCCGGAGTGGGGCCCACCTGCATGGGGGGACCCACATGAACGTGGGTAGTGGGGGAAAGGCCCCACACCCCTGGTCAAGGCGCACCAAGATCCCCCCTTAGAAGGAATAAGATCATATCCCAAAGGGATAAGATCAAGATCCCTAAAAAGGGGGGATAGCAATCGGTGGGGAAGGAAATGATGGGATTTCTTTCCTCCCACCTTTGCCAACGCCCCAATGGACTTGGAGGGCAAGAAACCAGCCCCCTCCACCCCTATATATAGTGGGGAGGCGCATGGGAGCTTCACCCTTGCCCCTGGCGCAGCCCTCCCTCTCCCAAGTGCTCCTCCTCTCTCGCGGTGCTTGGCGAAGCCCTGCAGGATTGCCACGCTCCTCCACCACCACCACGCCGTTGTGCTGCTGTTGGATGGAGTCTTCCTCAACCTCTCCCTCTCTCCTTGCTGGATCAAGGCGTGGGAGACGTCACCGGGCTGTACGTGTGTTGAACGCGGAGGTGCCGTGCGTTCGGCACTTGATCATCGGTGATTTGAATCACGACGAGTACGACTCCATCAACCCCGTTCACTTAAACGCTTCCGCTTAGCGATCTACAAGGGTATGTAGATGCACTCTCTTTCTACTCGTTGCTGGTCTCTCCATAGATAGATCTTGGTGACACGTAGGAAAATTTTGAATTTCTGCTACGTTCCCCAACAATGGCATCATGAGCTAGGTCTATTGCGTAGATTCTTTGCACGAGTAGAACACAAAGTAGTTGTGGGCGTTGATGTTGTTCAATATGCTTACCGTTACTAGTCCAATCTTGTTTTGACGGTATTGTGGGATGAAGCGGCCCGGACCGACCTTACACGTACTCTTACGTGAGACAGGTTCCACCGATTGACATGCACTTGGTGCATAAGGTGGTTAGCGGGTGCCAGTCTCTCCCACTTTAGTCGGAACGGATTCGATGAAAAGGGTCCTTATGAAGGGTAAATAGCAATTGGCATATCACGTTGTGGTCTTGCGTAGGTAAGAAACGTTCTTGCTAGAAACCCATAGCAGCCACGTAAAACATGCAACAACAATTAGAGGACGTCTAACTTGTTTTTGCAGGGTATGCTATGTGATGTGATATGGCCAAGAAGAATGTGATGAATGATATGTGATGTATGAGATTGATCATGTTCTTGTAATAGGATTCACGACTTGCATGTCGATGAGTATGACAACCGGCAGGAGCCATAGGAGTTGTCTTTATTTATTGTATGACCTGCGTGTCATTGAAGAACGCCATGTAAACTACTTTACTTTATTGCTAAACGCGTTAGTCATAGAAGTAGAAGTAGTCGTTGGCGTGACAACTTCATGAAGACACGATGATGGAGATCATGATGATGGAGATCATGGTGTCGTGCCGGTGACGATGATGATCATGGAGCCCCGAAGATGAAGATCAAAAGGAGAAAAATGATATTGGCCATATCATGTCACTATTTGATTGCATGTGATGTTTATCATGTTTATGCATCTTGTTTGCTTAAGACGACGGTAGTAAATAAGATGATCCCTTACAAAATTTCAAGAAGTGTTCTCCCCTAACTGTGCACCGTTGCTACAGTTCGTCGCTTCTAAGCACCACGTGATGATCGGGTGTGATGGATTCTTACGTTCACATACAACGGGTGTAAGACAGTTTTACACAGCGAAAACACTTAGGGTTAACTTGACGAGCCTAGCATGTGCAGACATGGCCTCGGAACACGGAGACCGAAAGGTCGAGCATGAGTCGTATGGTAGATACGATCAACATGAAGATGTTCACCGATGATGACTAGTCCGTCTCACGTGATGATCGGACACGACCTAGTTGACTCGGATCATGTGATCACTTAGATGACCAGAGAGATGTCTATCTAAGTGGGAGTTCATAAGATGAACTTAATTATCCAGAACATAGTCAAAAGACCTTTTGCAAATTATGTCGTAAGCTCGCGCTTTCGTTCCACTGTTTAGATATGTTCCTAGAGAAAATATAGTTGAAAGTTGATAGTAGCGATTATGCGATCAGTAGAAAGCTTATGTCCTTAATGCACCGCTCAGTGTGCTGAACCCCAACGTCGTTTGTCGATGTTGCGAACATCGGACATACACGTTTTGATAACTACGTGATAGTTCAATTAAATGGTTTAAGTAGAGGCACCAAAGACGTTTTCGAAACGTCGCGGAACATATGAGATGTTTCGAGGGCTGAAATTGGGATTTCAGGCTCGTTCCCACGTCAAGAGGTATAAGACCTCCGACGATTTTCTTAGCCTGCAAACTAAGGGAGAAAAGCTCAATCGTTGAGCTTGTGCTCAGATTGTCTGAGCACAACAATCACTTGAATCGAGTGGGAGTTGATCCTCCAGATGAGATAGTGATGTTTCCCCAAAGTCATTGCCACCAAGCTGCTAGAGCTTCGTGATTAACTATAACATATCAGGGATAGATATGATGATCCTTGAAATATTCATGATGTTTGACACCGCGAAAGTAGAAATCAAGAAGGAGCATCAATTGTTGATGGTTGGTGAAACCACTAGTTTCAAGAAGGGAAAGGGAACAAAGGGATACTTCATGAAACGGCAATTCAGCTGCTGCTCTAGTGAAGAAACCCAAGGTTGAACCCAAACCCGAGACTAGGTGCTTCTGTAATAAGGGGAACAACCACTGGAGCAGCATTACCCTAGATACTTGGTAGATGAGAAGGCTGGCAAGGTCGATAGATGTATATTGGATATACATTATGTTAATGTGTACTTTACTAGTACTCCTAGTAGCACCAGGGTATTGGATACCGGTTCAGTTGCTAAGTGTTAGTAACTCGAAATAAAAGCTACGGAATAAACGGAGACTAGCTAAAGGTGAGCTGACGATATATGTTGGAAGTGTTTCCAAGGTTGATATGATCAAGCATCGCACGCTCCCTCTACCACCGAGATTGGTGTTTGCGTTGAGCATAGACATGATTGGATTATGTCTATCGCAATACGGTTATTCATTTAAGGAGAATAATGGTTACTCTATTTTTGAATAATACCTTCAATGGTCTTGCACCTAAAGGAATGGTTTATTGAATCTCGGTCGTAGTGATACACATTTTCATGCCAAAAGATATAAGATAGTAATGATAGTACCACTTACTTGTGGCACTGCCATGTAAGTCATAATGGTATAAAACGCATGAAGAAGCTCCATGTTGATGGATCTTTGGACTCACTCGTTTTTGAAAAGTTTGAGACATGCGAACCATGTCTATTGGTGTATATGCATGAAGAAACTCCATGCAAATGGATCGTTCGGACTCACTTGATTTTGAATCACTTGAGATATGCAAATCATACCACATGGGCAAGATGACTGAAAAGCCTCATTTTCAGTAAGATGGAACAAGATAGCAACTTGTTGGAAGTAACACATTTTGATGTGTGCAGTCGAATGAGTGCTGAGACATGCAGTGAATATCATTATGTTCTTACTTCACAGATGATTCGAGTAAATGTTGAGTATATTTACTTGATGAAACACAAGTCTGAATTATTGAATGGTTCAAGTAATTTCAGAGTGAAGTAGCAGATCATTGTGGCAAGAGGATAAAATGTCTATGATATGATCATAGAGATGAATATCTGAGTTACGAGTTTTGGCACACAATTAAGACATTGTGGAAATTGTTTCGCAATTAATACCGCCTGGAACACCATAATGTGATGGTGTGTCCGAACATCATAGTTGCACCCTATTGGATATGGTGCGTACCATGATGTCTCTTATCGAATTACCACTATCGTTCATGGGTTAGGCATTAGAGACAACCACATTCACTTTAAATAGGGCACCACGTAATTCCGATGAGATGACACCGTATGAATTATGGTTTAGAGAAACCTAAGTTGTCGTTTCTTAAAAGTTTGGGGCTGCGACGCTTATATGAAAAAGTTTCAGGTTGATAAGCTCGAACCCAAAGCGGATAAAATGCATCTTCATAGGAAACCCAAAACAGTTGGGTATACCTCCTAATTCAGATCCGAAAGCAATATGGATTGTTTCTAGAATCGGGTCCTTTCTCGAGGAAAAGTTTCTCTCGAAAGAATTGAGTGGGAGGATGGTGGAGACTTGATGAGGTTATTGAACCGTCTCTTCAACTAGTGTGTGACAGGGCACATGGAGTTGTTCCTGTGGCACCTACACCAATTGAAGTGGAAGCTTATGATATTGATCATGAAACTTCGGATCAAGTCACTCCCAAACCTCATAGGATGACAAGGATGCGTACTACTTCAGAGTGGTACGTAATCCTGTCTTGAAGGTCATGTTGCTAGACAACAACGAACCTACGAGCTATGGAGAAGCGATGGTGGGCCCGGATTCCAATAAATGGCTTGAGGCCATAAAATCCGAGAGAGGATCCATGTATGAAAACAAAGTGTAGACTTTGGCAGAACGGCTCGATGGTCGTAAGGCTAATGAGTACAGATGGATTTCAAAAGGAAGACGGACAATGATGGTAAATGTCACCATTAAGAAAGCTCGACTTGTCGTTAAGATGTTTTCCGACAAGTTCAAGGAGTTGACTACGATGAGATTTTCTCACTCGTAGCGATGCTAAGAGTCTGTTGGAATTATATTAGCGATTACTGCATTATTTATGAAATCTTGTAGATAGGATGTCAAAACATTGTTTCCTCGACGATTTTAATGAGGAAAGGTTGTATGTGATACAACCGGAAGGTTTTGTCAATCCAGAAAGATGCTAATAAGTATGCAAAGCTCCAGCAATCCTTCTAAGGACTGGAGTGAGCATCTCGGAGTTGGAATGTATGCTTTGATGATGATCAAAATTTTTGGGTTTGTACAAAGTTTATGAGAAACTTGTATTTCCAAAGAAATGAGTGGGAGCACTATAGAATTTCTGATGAGTATATGTTGTTGACATATTGTTGATCAGAAATGACGTAGAATTTCTGGAAAGCATATAGGGTTATTTTGAAAGTGTTTTTCAATGGAAAGCCTGGATTAAGCTACTTGAACATTGAGCATCAAGATCTATAAGGATAGATCAAAATGCTTAATAATACTTTCAAATGAGCACATACCTTGACATGATCTTGAAGGTGTTCAAGATGGACCAGTCAAAGAAGGAGTTCTTGCCTGAATTGTAAGGTACGAAGTTAAGACTTAAAGCTCGACCACGGCAGAATAGAGAGAAAGGACAAAGGTCGTCCCCTATGCTTAAGACGTAGGCTCTTCAGTATGCTATGCTGTGTACCGCACCTGAAGTGTGCCTTGCCATGAGTCAGTCAAGGCGTACAAGAGTGATCCAAGAATGGCTCACAGGACAGCGGTCAAAGTTATCCTTAGTAACTAGTGGACTAAGGAATTTTCTCGATTATGGAGGTGGTAAAAGAGTTCGTCGTAAAGGTTACGACGATGCAAGCTTGACACCTATCCGGATAGCTCTGAGTAGAGAGACCGGATACATATAATGGAGCAATAATTTAGAATAGCTCCAAGTAGAACAGTTGTTTGGAATAGCTCCAAATAGAGCGTGGTAGCTGCATCTAGGAGATGACATAGAGATTTGTAAAGCACACACGGATCTGAAAGGTTCAGACCCGTTGACTAAAACCTCTCTCACAAGCAACATGATCAAACATAAAACTCATTGAGTGTTAATCACATAGTGATGTGAACTAGACTACTGACTCTAGTAAACTCTTGGGTATTAGTCACATGGCGATGTGACCTGTGAGTGTTAATCACATGGCGATGTGAACTGGATTATTGACTCTAGTGCAAGTGGGAGACTGTTGGAAATATGCCCTAGAGGCAATAATAAAAGTATTATTATTATATTTCCTTGTTCATGATAATTGTCTTTTATTCATGCTATAACTGTATTATCCGGAAATCGTAATACACGTGTGAATACATAGACCACAATATGTCCCTAGTGAGCCTCTAGTTGACTAGCTCGTTGTGATCAACAGATAGTCATGGTTTCCTGGCTATGGACATTGGATGTCGTTGATAACGGGATCACATCATTAGGAGAATGATGTGATGGACAAGACCCAATCCTAAGACTAGCACAAAAGATCGTATAGTTCATTTGCTAGAGCTTTGCCAATGTCAAGTATCTCTTCCTTCGACCATGAGAGCGTGTAACTCCTGGATACCGTAGGAGTGCTTTGGGTGTATCAAACGTCACAACGTAACTGGGTGACTATAAAGGTGCACTACAGGTATCTCCGAAAGTATCTATTGTTTTATGCGGATCGAGACTGGGATTTGTCACTCCGTGTAAACGGAGAGGTATCTCTGGGCCCACTCGGTAGGACATCATCATATGCGCAATGTGACCAAGGAGTTGATCACGGGATGATGTGTTACGGAACGAGTAAAGTGACTTGCCGGTAACGAGATTGAACAAGGTATTGGATACCGACGATCGAGTCTCGGACAAGTAACATACCGATAGACAAAGGGAATTGAATACGGGATTGATTAAGTCCTTGACATCGTGGTTCATCCGATGAGATCATCGTGGAGCATGTGGGAGCCATCATGGGTATCCAGATCCCGCTGTTGGTTATTGACCGGAGAACGTCTCGGTCATGTCTGCATGTCTCCCGAACCCGTAGGGTCTACACACTTAAGGTTCGATGACGCTAGGGTTATAAAGGAAGTTTGTATGTGGTTACCGAATGTTGTTCGGAGTCCCGGATGAGATCCCGGACGTCACGAGGAGTTCCGGAATGGTCCGGAGGTAAAGATTTATATATGGGAAGTCCTATTTTGGCCACTGGAAAATGTTCGGGATTTTTCGGTATTGTACCGGGAAGGTTCTAGAAGGTTCCGGAGTGGGGCCCACCTGCATGGGGGGACCCACATGAACGTGGGTAGTGGGGGAAAGGCCCCACACCCCTGGTCAAGGCGCACCAAGATCCCCCCTTAGAAGGAATAAGATCATATCCCAAAGGGATAAGATCAAGATCCCTAAAAAGGGGGATAGCAATCGGTGGGGAAGGAAATGATGGGATTTCTTTCCTCCCACCTTTGCCAACGCCCCAATGGACTTGGAGGGCAAGAAACCAGCCCCCTCCACCCCTATATATAGTGGGGAGGCGCATGGGAGCTTCACCCTTGCCCCTGGCGCAGCCCTCCCTCTCCCAAGTGCTCCTCCTCTCTCGCGGTGCTTGGCGAAGCCCTGCAGGATTGCCACGCTCCTCCACCACCATCACGCCGTTGTGCTGCTGTTGGATGGAGTCTTCCTCAACCTCTCCCTCTCTCCTTGCTGGATCAAGGCGTGGGAGACGTCACCGGGCTGTACGTGTGTTGAACGCGGAGGTGCCGTGCGTTCGACACTTGATCATCGGTGATTTGAATCACGACGAGTACGACTCCATCAACCCCGTTCACTTGAACGCCTCCGCTTAGCGATCTACAAGGGTATGTAGATGCACTCTCTTTCTACTCGTTGCTGGTCTCTCCATAGATAGATCTTGGTGACACGTAGGAAAATTTTGAATTTCTGCTACGTTCCCCAACAGTTCCCAGCCGATTTTTCTGGTTTTGGGAACCTTCTAGAAGGTTCTAGAACCAGTTTTCTATTCCCCCCTTTACCCTTTTTTGTTTCTTTTCTTTTAATGTTTCTTTTTCTTTTTCGTTTTAATGTTCTTTTTTCTTTTTCTGTTTTCTTTTTTATCTTTTTTTTCAGTTTTTATGTTTCTCTTTTTCTCGTTTTCTGTTTCTTTTTCATTTTTTCGTTTTTGGTTTTTCTCTTTTCAAAGTTATATTATTATAACAATTGTTCAAAACTTCACAAAATGTTCTCATTTTTCTAATTTTGTTCATGCTTTCAAAAAATTGTTCAAAACTTCACAAAATGTTCTCATTTTCAAATTTTGTTCATCCTTTCAAAAAAATTGTTCAAAACTTCACAAAATGTTCTCATTTTCAATTTTTGTTCCTGACTTGAAAAAATGTTCATGCTTTCAAAAAATTATTCAAAGTTAAAAAAATGTTCTCATCTTCAAATTTTGTTTCTCTTTTCTTTTTTTAGTTTCTTTTTCTTTTTTATTTTTTTTTACAATTTCACAACTTTGCAAAATTTGTTCGCAAATTAAGAAAAATGTACGTTTTTTCAATTTTTGTTCGTGAGTTTCAGTAAATGTTCCTTTTCAAATTTTGTTTGCATTTTTTCAGAAAATGTTCGTGTTTGAAATTTTTGTTTGTGAGTTTCGTAAAATGTTCCCATTTCAAAAATTTATTCACATATTTCAAATTTTGTTCGGGAGTTTTAAAGAATGTTCACATATTTCATACGAACTTAACTTTTTCTCTCAAACATAACATTCGCGTACAAAATTTTGTTCTCTAAATTCAAAAAATGTTCGGGATTTTAAAAAGTGTTCATTTTATCAAAACTATGTTCAAGTTTTTTAGTTGTTCTTCTAGCATTCAGCAAACGCGAACTATTTTTGAATTTTTAAATTTTTTGAACATATCCAATGTTTAAGGTTTCTAGGTGGGGGTGTTAGATATGTAGTAGATGATCTTTTAAAGTACCCGCGTTACATATGACCGAAGGAGGTAGTTAGCTCGCCTGGTTAGTGACAAGAGTATACTAGCTCCAGATGCAGGGATCGATCCCCCGCTCCGCGTTATAATTTTAGGTTATCATTTTGCTGTTTCGTTGCGACGATGGGCCGGCCCATTCAGGGGGCTGTACATGTGCGGCGCGTGCGAATCGGACGCAAAGAGCGGCGCATAGGAGGTCCCCTTTTCCCTTCCCTTTCCTTCCCTCCTACTCCTACTACATGGAAGGGCTCCTAGTTCTACTAGGAAAGGGAGAATCCTACTCTCGGTGAGAGTAGGACTCGCCTAGGGCGCGCCATAGAGAGGGCCGGCCCTCCCCCTCCTCCACTCCTTTATATACGGGGCAGGGGGCACCCCAAAGACACAACAATTGATCTCTTGATCTCTTAGCCGTGTGCGGTGCCCCCCTCCATCACAATCCACCTTGATCATATCATAGCGGTGCTTAGGCGAAGCCCTGCGTCGGTAGAACATCATCATCGTCACCACGCTGTCGTGCTGACGAAACTCTCCCTCAACACTCGTCTGGATCGGAGTTCGAGGGACGTCATCGAGTTGAACGTGTGCAGAACTCGGAGGTGCCGTGCGTTCGGTACTTGATCGGTCGGATCGTGAAGACGTACGACTACATCAACCGCGTTGTGCTAACGCTTCCTCTTTCGGTCTACGAGGGTACGTGGACAACACTCTCCCCTCTTGTTGCTATGCATCACCATGATCTTGCGTGTGCGTAGGATTTTTTTTGAAATTACTACGTTCCCCAACAGTGGTATCCGAGCCTGGTTTTATGCGTAGATGTCATATGCACGAGTAGAACACAAGTGAGTTGTGGGCGATATAAGTCATACTGCTTACCAGCATGTCATACTTTGGTTCGGCGGTATTGTTGGATGAAGCGGCCCGGACCGACACTACCCGTACGCTTACGCGAGACTGGTTCTACCGTCGTGCTATGCACACAGGTGACTAGCGGGTGTCAGTTTCTCCAACTTTAGTTGAACCAAGTGTGGCTACGCCCGGTCCTTGAGAAGGTTAAAGCAACACTAACTTGACAAACTATCGTTGTGGTTTTGATGCGTAGGTAAGAGCGGTTCTTGCTCAGCCTGTAGCAGCCACGTAAAATTTGCAACAACAAAGTAGAGGACGTCTAACTTGTTTTTGCAGGGGCATGTTGTGATGTGATATGGTCAAGACGTGATGAGATATAAGTTGTTGTATAAGATGATCATATTTTGTTGAAGTTATCGGCAACTGGAAGAAGCCTTGTGGTTGTCTCTTTATTGCAGAAGATGCAAGCGCCAAATAATTGCTTTACTTTATCGCTATGCGATAGCAATAGTTGCAAGAGCAATAGTTGTCGAGACGACCATGTGACGACACATTGATATAGATCAAGATGATGGAGATCATGGTGTCATGCCGGTGACGATGGAAATCATGACGATGCTTTGGAGATGGAGATCAAAGGCACAAGATGATGATCGCCATATCATGTCACACATTTTGATTGCATGTGATGTTTATCTTTTATGCATCTTATCTTGCTTTGATTGACGGTAGCATTATAAGATGATCTCTCACTAAATTTCAAGATAAAAAGTGTTCTCCCTGAGTATGCACCGTTGCCAAAGTACGTCGTGCCCAGACACCACGTGGTGATCGGGTGTGATAAGCTCTACGTCCATCTACAACAGGTGCAAACCAGTTTTGCACACGCAGAATACTCAGGTTAAACTTGACGAGCCTAGCATATGGAGATATGGCCTGGGAACACTGAGACCGAAAGGTCGAGCGTGAATCATATAGTAGATATGATCAACATAGTGATGTTCACCATTGAAAACTACTCCATTTCACGTGATGATCGGTTATGGTTTAGTTGATTTGGATCACATGATCACTTAGAAGATTAGAGGGATGTCTTTCTAAGTGGGAGTTCTTAAGTAATATGATTAATTGAACTTAAATTTATCATGAACTTAGTCCTGGTAGTATTAGCATATCTATGTTGTAGATCAATAGCTCGCATTTAGCTCCCCTGTTTTGTTTTTGATATGTTCCTAGAGAAAACTAAGTTGAAAGATGTTAGTAGCAATGATGTGGATTGGATCCATGATCCGAGGTTTATCCTCATTGCTGCACAGAAGAATTATGTCCTTGATGCACCGCTAGGTGACAAACCTATTGCAGGAGTAGATGCAGATGTTATGAACGTTTGGCTAGCTCAATATGATGACTACTTGATAGTTTAGTGCACCATGCTTAAACGGCTTAGAATTGGGACTTCAAAGATGTTTTGAACGTCATGGACCATATGAGATGTTCCAGGAGTTGAAGTTAATATTTCAAGTAAATACCCGAGTTGAGAGATATGAAGTCTCCAACAAGTTCTATAGCTAAAAGATGGAGGAGAATAGCTCAAGCAGTGAGCATGTGTTCAGATTGTCTGGGTACTACAATCGCTTGAATCAAGTGGGAGTTAATCTTCCAGATAAAATAGTGATTGACAGAATTCTCTAGTCACCATCACCAAGTTATTAGAACTTCGTGATGAACTATAATATGCAAGGGATAACGGAAACGATTCCCAAGCTCTTCGTGATGCTGAAATCGACGAAGGTAGAAATCAAGAAAAGTATCAAGTGTTGATGGTAAACAAAACCACTAGTTTCAAGTAAAGGGGCAAAGGGAAGAAAGGGGAACTTCAAGAAGAACGGCAAACAAGTTGCTTCTCAAGTGAAAAAACCCAAGTCTGGACCTAAGGCTGAAACTGAGTGCTTCTACTGCAAAGGGACTGGTCATTGGAAGCAGAACTACCCCAAGTAATTGGCGGATAAGAAGTATGGCAAAGTGAACATAGGTATATTTGATATACATGTTATTGATGTGTACCTTACTAGTGTTTATAGCAACCCCTCAGTATTTGATACTAGTTTAATTGCTAAGAATAGTAACTTGAAACAGGAGTTGCAGAATGAACACAGACTAGTTAAGGTTGAAGTGACAATGTGTATTGGAAATGGTTCCAAGATTGATATGATCATCATCGCACACTCCCTATACTTTCGGGATTAGTGTTAAACCTAAAATAAAAGTTATTTAGTGTTTGCGTTGAGCATGAATATGATTGGATCATGTTTATTGCAATACGATTATTCATGTAAGTTAGAGAATAATTGTTGTTCTGTTTACATGAATAAAACCTTCTATGGTCATACACCCAATGAAAATGGTTTGTTGGATCTCGATCGTGGTGATACACATTTTCATAATATTGAAGCCAAAAGATGCAAAGTTAATAATGATAGTGCAACTTATTTGTGGCACTGCCGTTTAGGTTATATTGGTGTAAAGCGCATGAAGAAAATCCATGCTGATGGGCTTTTGGAATCACTTGATTATGAATCAGTTGATGCTTGCGAACCATGCCTCATGGGCAAGATGACTAAGACTCCGTTCTCCGGAACAATGGAGCGAGCAACAGATTTGTTGGAAATCATACATACTGATGTATGTGGTCCGATGAATATTGAGGCTCGCGGCAGGTATCATTATTTTCTGATCTTCACAGATGATTTGAGCAGACATGAGTATATCTACTTGATGAAACACAAGTCTGAAACATTTGAAAAGTTCAAAGTATTTCAGAGTGAAGTGGAGAATCATCGTAACAAAAATAAAAGTTTCTACGATATGATCGCAGAAGTAAAATATTTGAGTTAAGAGTTTGGCCTTCTGTTAAAACAATGTGAAATAGTTTCACTACTCACGCCACCTGGAACACCACAGTGTAATGGTGTGTCCGAACATCGTAACCGTACTTTATTAGATATGGTGCGATCTATGATGTCTCTTACCGATTTACCACTATCGTTTTGGGGTTATGCATTAGAGACAACTACATTCACATTAAATAGGGCACCATCTAAATCCGTTGAGACGACACCGTATGAACTATGGTTTGGCAAGAAACCTAAGCTATCATTTTTAAAGTTTGAGGTTGCAATGCTTATGTGAAAAAGTTTCAACCTGATAAGCTCAAACCCAAATCGGAGAAGTGCATCTTCATAGGATACCCAAAAGAAAATGTTGGGTACACCTTCTATCACAGATCCGAAGGCAAGATATTCATTGCTGAGAATGGATCCTTTCTAGAGAAGGAGTTTCTCTCGAAAGAAGTGAGTGGGAGGAAAGTAGAACTTGATGAGGTAACTGTACCTGCTCCCTTATTGGAAAGTAGTTCATCACAGAAATCTGTTCCTGTGACTACTACACCAATTAGTGAGGAAGCTAATGATGATGATCATGTAACTTCAGATCAAGTTACTACGGAACCTCGTAGGTAAACCAGAGTGAGATCCGCACCAGAGTGGTACGGTAATCCTGTTCTGGAGGTCATGTTACTTGACCATGACGAGCCTACGAACTATGAGGAAGCGATGATGAGCCCAGATTCCGCGAAATGGCTTGAGGCCATGAAATCTGAGATGAGATCCATGTATGAGAACAAAGTATGGACTTTGATTGACTTGCCCATTGATCGGCGAGCCATTGAGATTAAATGGATCTTCAAGAGGAAGACGGACGCTGATAGTAGTGTTACTATCTACAAAGCTAGAATTGTCGCAAAAAGGTTTTCGACAAGTTCAAGGTGTTGACTACGATGAGAGTTTCTCACTCGTATCTATGCTTAAGTATGTCCGAATCATGTTAGCAATTGCCGCATTTTGTGAAATCTGGCAAATGGATAAACAAAACTGCATTCCTTAAAGGATTTATTAAAGAAGAGTTGTATATGATGCAACCAGAAGGTTTTGTCAATCCTAAAGGTACTAACAAAATATGCAAGCTCCAGCGATCCATCTATGGACTGGTGCAAGCATCTCGGAGTTGGAATATACGCTTTGATAAGTTGATCAAAGCATATAGTTTTATACAGACTTGCGGTGAAGCTTGTATTTACAAGAAAGTGAGTGGGAGCACTACAGCATTTCTGATAAGTATATGTGAATGACATATTGTTGATCGGAGATAATGTAGAATTATTCTGCAAAGCATAAAGGAATGTTTGAAAGGAGTTTTTCAAAGAAAGACCTCGGTGAAGCTGCTTACATATTGAGCATCAAGATCTATAGAGATAGATCAAGACGCTTGATAAGTTTTTCAATGAGTACATACCTTGACAAGATTTTGAAGTAGTTCAAAATGGAACAGTCAAAGAAGGAGTTCTTGCCTGTGTTACAAGGTGTGAAGTTGAGTAAGACTCAAAACCCGACCACGACAGAAGATAGAGAGAGAATGAAAGTCATTCCCTATGCCTCAGCCATAGGTTCTATAAAGTATGCCATGCTATGTACCAGACCTATTGTATACCCTGCCCTGAGTTTGGCAAGGGAGTACAATAGTGATCTAGGAGTAGATCACTGGACATTGGTCAAAATTATCCTTAGTGGAATAAGGATATGTTTCTCGATTATGGAGGTGACAAAAGGTTCGTCGTAAAGGGTTACGTCGATGCAAGTTTTGACACTGATCTAGATGACTCAAAGTCTCAATCTGGATACATATTGAAAGTGGGAGCAATTAGCTAGAGTAGCTCCGTGCAGAGCATTGTAGACATAGAAATTTGCAAAATACATACGGATCTGAATGTGGCAGACCCGTTGACTAAACTTCCCTCACAAGCAAAACATGATCACACCTTAGTACTCTTTGGGTATTAATCACATAGCGATGTGAACTAGATTATTGACTCTAGTAAACCCTTTGGGTGTTGGTCACATGACGATGTGAACTATGGGTGTTAATCACATGGTAATGTGAACTATTGATGTTAAATCACATGGCGATGTGAACTAGATTATTGACTCTAGTGCAAGTGGGAGACTGAAGGAAATATGCCCTAGAGGCAATAATAAAGTTATTATTTATTTCCTTATATCATGATAAATGTTTATTATTCATGCTAGAATTGTATTAACCGGAAACATAATACATGTGTGAATACATAGACAAACAGTATGTCACTAGTATGCCTCTACTTGACTAGCTCGTTGAATCAAAGATGGTTAAGTTTCCTAGCCATAGACATGAGTTGTCATTTGATTAACGGGGTCACATCATTAGAGAATGATGTGATTGACTTGACCCATTCCGTTAGCATAGCACTTGATCGTTTAGTTTGTTGCTATTGCTTTCTTCATGACTTATACATGTTCCTATGACTTTGTGTGCTACCAAACGTCACAACGTAACTGGGTGATTATAAAGGTGCTCTACAGGTGTCTCCGAAGGTACTTGTTGGGTTGGCGTATTTCGAGATTAGGATTTGTCACTCCGATTGTCGGAGAGGTATCTCTGGGCCCACTCGGTAATGCACATCACTATAAGCCTTGCAAGCATTGCAACTAATGAGTTAGTTGCGGGATGATGTGTTACAGAATGAGTAAAGAGACTTACCGATAATGACATTGAACTAGGTATTGAGATACCGACGATCGAATCTCGGGCAAGTAACATACCGATGACAAAGGGAACAACGTATGCTGCTATGCGGTTTGACCGATAAAGATCTTCGTAGAATATGTAGGAGCCAATATGAGCATCCAGGTTCCGCTATTGGTTATTGACCGGAGACGTGTCTCAGTCATCTCTACATAGTTCTCGAACCCGTAGGGTCCACACGCTTAAAGTTCGATGACGGTTATATTATGAGTTTATGTGTTTGGATGTACCGAAGGAGTTCGGACTCCCGTATGAGATCAGGGACATGACGAGGAGTCTCAAAATGGTTGAGACGTAAAGATTGATATATTGCACGACTATATTCGGACATCGGAAAGGTTCCGAGTGATTCAGGTATTTTCGGGAGTACTGAGGAGTTACGGGAATTCATATTTAGCCTTAATGGGCCATACGGGAAAGGAGAGAAATGCCTCAAAGGGTGGCCGCACCCCTCCCCATGGGCTGGTCCGAATTGGACTAGGGAGGGGGGCGCCCCCTTCCTTCCTTCTCCTTTTCCCTTCCCTTTCCTTCCCTCCTACTCCTACTACATGGAAGGGCTCCTAGTTCTACTAGGAAAGGGGGAATCCTACTCCCGGTGGGAGTAGGACTCCCCTAGGGCGCGCCATAGAGAGGGCCGGCCCTCCCCCTCCTCCACTCCTTTATATACGGGGGCAGGGGGCACCCCAAAAACACAACAATTGATCTCTTGATCTCTTAGCCGTGTGAGGTGCCCCCCTCCACCATAATCCACCTCGATCATATCGTAGCAGTGCTTAGGCGAAGCCCTGCGTCGTTAGAACATCATCATCGTCACCACGCCGTCGTGCTGACGAAATTCTCCCTCAACACTTGTCTGGATCGGAGTTCGAGGGACGTCATCGAGTTGAACGTGTGTAGAACTTAGAGGTGCCGTGCGTTCGGTACTTGATCGGTCGGATCGTGAAGACGTATGACTACATCAACCGCGTTGTGCTAACGCTTTCGCTTTCGGTCTACGAGGGTACATGGACAACACTCTCCCCTCTCGTTGCTATGCATCACCATGATCTTGCGTGTGCGTAGGATTTTTTTTGAAATTACTACGTTCCCCAACACTACCGACGTGCTTCGCACACAGGTGGTTGGTGGGTGTTAGTTTCTCCAACTTTAGTTGAATCGGATCCAATGAACATGGTTCTTTCTGAAGAACAAAAAGCAATCACTATACCGCGTTGTGGTTTTTGATGCGTAGGTAAGAATGGTTCTTGCTCAGCCCGTAGCAGCCACATAAAACTTGCAACAACAAAGTAGAGGAGGTCTAACTTGTTTTTGCAGGGCATGTTGTGATGTGATATGGTCAAAGCATGATGCTAAATTTTATTGTATGAGATGCTCATGTTTTGTAACAGAGTTATCGGCAACTGGCAGGAGCCATATGGTTGTCGTTTTATTGTATGAAATGCACTCGCCATGTAATTGCTTTACTTTATCACTAAGCGGTAGCAATAGTCATAGAAGCAATAGTTGGCGAGACGACAACGATGCTTCGATGGAGATCAAGGTGTCAAGCCGGTGACGATGGTGATCATGACAGTGCTTTGGAGATGGAGATCAAATCATCAAAGGCACAAGATGATGATGGCCATACAATATCACTTATATTGATTGCATGTGATGTTTATCCTTTATGCATCTTATTTTGCTTAGTTCGGCGGTAGCATTTTAAGATGATCTCTCACTAAATTTCGAGGTACAAGTGTTCTCCCTGAGTATGCACCATTGCTATAGTCCGTCGTCCCGAGGAACCACATGATGATCGGGTGTGATAAGCTCTACGTTCACATACAAGATGCAAGCCAGTTTTGCACACGCAGAATACTCGGGTTAAACTTGACGAGCCTAGCATATGCAGATATGGCATCGGAACACTGAGACCGAAAGGTCGAGTGTGAATCATATAGTATATATGATCAACATAGTGATGTTCACCATTGAAAACTACTCCATCTCACGTGATTATCGGACATGGTTTAGTTGATATGGATCACGTGATCACTTAGATGATTAGAGAGATGTCTATCTAAGTGGGAGTTCTTAAGTAATTGGATTAATTGAACTTTAGTTTATCATGAACTTAGTACCTGATAGTATTTTTCATGTCTATGTTGTTGTAGATAGATGGCCCGTGCTGTTGTTCCGTCGAATTTTAATGCGTTCCTAGAAAAAGCTAAGTTGAAAGATGATGGTAGAAACTACACGGACTGGGTCCATAACTTGAGGATTATCCTCATTGCTGCACAGAAGAATTACGTTCTGGAAGCACCGCTAGGTGACAAACCCGCTGCAGGAGCAACGCCAGATGTTGTGAACACCTGGCAGAGCAAAGCTGATGACTACTCGATAGTTCAGTGTGCCATGCTTTACGGCTTAGAACCGGGACTTCAATGACGTTTTGAACATCATGGAGCATATGAGATGTTCCAGGAGTTGAAGTTAATATTTCAAGCAAATGCCCGGATTGATAGATATGAAGTCCCCAATAAGTTCTACAACTGCAAAATGGAGGAGAATAGTTCTGTCAGTGAACATATACTCAGAATGTCTGGGTACCACAACCACTTGACTCAGCTGGGAGTTAATCTTCCCGATGATAGTGTCATTGACAGAGTTCTTCAATCACTGCCACCAAGCTACAAGAGCTTCTTGATGAACTATAATATGCAAGGGATGGATAAGACTATTCCCGAGCTCTTCGCAATGCTAAAGGCAGCGGAGGTAGAAATCAAGAAGGAGCATCAAGTGTTGATGGTCAACAAGACCACTAGTTTCAAGAAAAAGGGTAAAGGGAAGAAGGGGAACTTCAAAAAGAACAGCAAGCCAGTTGCTGCTCAAGTGAAGAAACCCAAATCTATACCTAAGCCTGAAACTGAGTGCTTCTACTACGACGGGACTGGTCACTGGAAGAGGAACTGCCCCAAGTATTTGGCGGATAAGAAGGATGGCAAAGTGAAAGGTATATTTGATATACATGTTATTGATGTGTACCTTACTAATGCTCGCAGTAGCACCTATGTATTTGATACTGGTTCTGTTGCTAATATTTGCAACTCGAAACAGGGGCTACGAATTAAGCAAGATTGGCTAAGGACGAGGTGAGGATGCGCGTGGGAAATGGTTCCAAAGTCGATGTGATCACCGTCGGCACACTACCTCTACATCTACCTTCGGGATTAGTTTTAGACCTAAATAATTGTTATTTGGTGCCAGCATTGAGCATGAACATTATATCTGGATCTTGTTTGATGCGAGACGATTATTCATTTAAATCATAGAATAATGATTGTTCTATTTATATGAGTAATATCTTTTATGGTCATGCACCCTTGATGAGTGGTCTATTTTTACTAAATCTTGATAGTAGTGATACACATGTTCATAATATTGAAGCCAAACGATGCAAAGTTGATAATGATAGTGCAACTTATTTGTGGCACTGCCGTTTGGGTCATATTGGTGTAAATCGCATGAAGAAACTCCATTCTGATGGACTTCTGGAATCACTTGATTATGAATCACTTGGTACTTGCGAACCATGCCTCATGGGCAAGATGACTAAAAATCCGTTCTCCGAAACAATGGAGCGACCAACAGAGTTACTGGAAATCATACATCCTGATGTATGTGGTCCAATGAACATTGAGGCTCGCGGCGGATATCGTTATTTTCTTACCTTCACAGATGATTGAGCAGATATGGGTATATCTACTTGATGAAACATAAGTCAGAAACATTTGAAAAGTTTAAAGATTTTTCAGAGTGAAGTGGAAAATCATCGTAACAAGAAAATCAAGTTTCTATGATTGATAACCCACAAGTATAGGGGATCAATTGTAGCCTCTTTCGATAAGTAAGAGTGTCGAACCCAACGAGGAGCTAAAGGTAGAACAAATATTCCCTAAAGTTCTATCGACCACCGATACAACTCTACGCACACTTGACGTTCGCTTTACCGGAAACAAGTATGAAACTAGAAGTACTTTGTAGGTGTTGTTGGATAGGTATCCAAGATAATAAAGAGCAAGTAAATATAAAGTAGGGGCTGTTTAGATGAAGACACAACTAAATTAGTTTTAGTAAAGAGCTTTTGTCAACAAGAAGGTTATTTGTCCCTAGGCAATCGATAACTAGACCGGTAATCATTATTGCAATTTTATTTGAGGGAGAGGCATAAGCTAACATACTTTCTTTACTTGGATCATATGCACTTATGATTGGAACTCTAGCAAGCATCCGCAACTACTAAAGATTCATTAAGGTAAAACCCAACCATAGCATTAAAGTATCAAGTCCCCTTTATCCCATACGCAAACAACCTACTTACTCGGGCCTGTGCTTCTGTCACTCACGCCACCCACCATAAGCAAATCATAAGCATATTTCAAACCCTACAGCGGGAATCCCTCACGCTTGCGCGACACGGAGAGCACCATAGGACAACACCAATAATAAAACATACAACTCAAACCAATCACGATCATCAAATAGCCATTAGGACAAAACAGATCTACTCAAATATCATAGGATAGCCATACATCATTGGGAAATAATATATAGCGTTGAGCACCATGTTTAAGTAGAGATTACAGCGGGTAAGTGAGAGGTTACACCGCTGCATAGAGGGGGGAAGAGTTGGCGATGATGGCGGTGAAGTTGTTGGTGAAGATGGCGGTGATGGTGATGGCCCCGGCAGCGCTCCGGCGCCACCGGAAGCAAGGGGGAGAGGGCCCCCCTTCTTCTTCTTCTTCCTTGACCTCCTCCCTAGATGGGAGAAGGGTTTCCCCTCTGGTCCTTGGCTCCCTTGGCTCCCACGGTTGGATCTGTCTCTCTGTGTCTCTCTGTTTCTGCGTTCTCAAATTCTTCCCTTCCACCGTTTCTTATATTCCCGGAGATCCGTAACTCCGATTGGGCTTAAATTTTAACACGATATCTATCTGGAAATTAGCTTTCTTGCAGCGAAAGAAGGGCTCCAACCGCCTTACGGGGTGGCCACGAGGGTCAGGGGCGCACCTGACACCCTGGGGCGCGCCCCCTACCTCGTGCCCCCCTCGAGCACCGTCTCACGATGATTCCACTTCCCAAAATTCATAAATATTCCAAAATAAATCTCCGTCAGTTTTTATTCCATTTGGACTCCGTCTGGTATGGGTTTTCTGCGAAACAAAAAACATGCAACAAACAAGAACTGGCACTGGGCACTGGATCAATATGTTAGTCCCAAAAATAATATAAAAAGTTGCCAAAAAGTATATGAAAGTTGAATAATATTGGCATGGAACAATCAAAATTATAGATACGACGGAGACGTATCAGCATCCCCAAGCTTAATTCCTGCTCGTCCTCGAGTAGGTAAATGATAAAAAAGATAATTTTTGATGTGGAATGCTACCTAGCATAATCCTGATCATATGTCTAATCATGGCATAAATATTAAGACACGATTGATTCAAAGCAATAGTCTATCCTTTGACATAAAAATAATAATACTTCAAGCATACCAACCAAGCAATTATGTATTATTGAAATAACATAGCCAAAGAAAGCTCATCCCTACAAAATCATATAGTCTGGCTATGCTCCATCTTCACCACACAAAATATTCACATCATGCACAACCCCGATGACAAGCCAAGCAATTGTTTCATACTTTTGACGTTCTCAAACATTTTCAACTTTCACGCAATACATGAGCGTGAGCCATGGACATAACACTATAGGTGGAATAGAATATGATGATGGGGGTTATGTGGAGAAGAAAAAAGGAGAAGATAGTCTCACATCAACTAGGCGTATCAACGGGCTATGGGGATGCCCATCAATAGATATCAATGTGAGTGAGTAGGGATTGCCATGCAACGGATGCACTAGAGCTATAAGTATATGAAAGCTCAAACTGAAACTAAGTGGGTGTGCATCCAACTTGCTTGCTCATGAAGACTTAGGGCATTTGAGGAATCCCATCGTTGGAATATAGAAGCCAAGTTCTATAATGAAAATTCCCACTAGTATATGAAAGTGATAACTCAAGAGACTCTCTATATGAAGAACATGGTGCTACTTTGAAGCACAAGTGTGGTAAAAGGATAGTAACATTGCCCTTTTTTTGCGGGCTTCTTTGCCCCCATTTTTTATTTAGGCTTCTTTGACCTTCTTTTTTTGGGCAATGCTCTAATAATGATGATCATCACACTTCTATTTACTTACAACTCAATATTCAACTGGATATCTAGAACAAAGATATGACTCTATATGAATGCCTCCGGCGGTGTATCGAGATGTGCAATGATCTAGCGTAGCAATGACATCAAAAAACGGACAAGCCATGAAAACATCATGCTAGCTATCTTACGATCATACAAAGCAATATGACAATAAATGCTCAAGTCATGTATATGATGATGATGGAAGTTGCATGGCAATATATCTCGGAATGGCTATGGAAATGCCATGATAGGTAGGTATGGTGGCTGTTTTGAGGAAGGTATATGGTGGGTTTATGGTACCGGCGAAAGTTGCACGGTACTAGAGAGGCTAGCAATGATGGAAGGGTGAGAGTGCGTATAATCCATGGACTCAACATTAGTCATAAAGAACTCACATACTTATTGCAAAAATCTATTAGTCATTGAAACAAAGTACTACGCGCATGCTCCTAGAGGGATAGATTGGTAGGAAAAGACCATCGCTCGTCCCCGACCGCCACTCATAAGGAAGACAATCAATAAACACCTCATGCTCCGACTTCGTTACATAACGGTTCACCATACGTGCATGCTACGGGACTTGCAAACCTCAACACAAGTATTTCTCAATTTCACAATTACTCGACTAGCATGACTCTAATATTACCATCTTTATATCGCAAAACTATTGCAAGGAATCAAACATATCATATTCAGCGATCTACAAGTTTATGTAGGATTTTATGACTAACCATGTGAATGACCAGTTCCTGTCATCTCTCTAAATAGATATAAGTGAAGCACAAGAGTTTAATTCTTCCTACAAAAGATATGCCCCCGCTCTAACAAGTATAAGTGAAAAAAAGAGCATTCTACAAATGGCGGTTGTCTAAGTGAAGAGAAACAGGCAATCCAAACTTCAAATGATATAAGTGAAGCACATGAAGTATTCTATACAGCCATACTCAAAAGATATAAGTGAAGTGTAAAGAGCATTCTA
Source organism: Triticum aestivum (assembly GCF_018294505.1). Lineage (NCBI taxonomy): Eukaryota > Viridiplantae > Streptophyta > Magnoliopsida > Poales > Poaceae > Triticum > Triticum aestivum. The sequence continues at coordinate 525,739,602 of NC_057806.1, read as the reverse complement.
TAAATCAACCAAGGACCATCTCATACCAGCATGGTGCATAAAAAAACCTAAATGCAAAAGACGCTCCAAGACTTGCACATATCGCATGAACGAAACGAATCCGAAAACATACCGATATTTATTGAAGAAAGAGGTGATGCCTCCCCAGCATCCCCAAGCTTAGACGCTTGAGTCTCCTTGAATATTTACTTGGGATGCCTCGGGCATCCCCAAGCTTGAGCTCTTGCCTCTCTTATTTCTTCTCACATCGAAACCTTCTCAATCATCGAACACTTCATCCACACAAAACTTCAACAGAAAACTCGGTAAGATCCGTTAGTATAATAAAGCAAATCGCTACTCTAAGTACTGTTGCAAACCAATTAATATTTTGTTTTTGCATTGTGTCTACTGTAATATAACTTTTTCATGGCTTAATCCACTGATATAAATTGATAGGTTCATCAAAACAAGCAAACTATGCATCAAAAACAGAATTTGTCTAAAACAGAACAGTCTGTAGCAATCTGAACATTCACCATACTTCTGATACTTGAAAAATTCTACCAAAATTAGGAAAAATACAAAATTTGTATAGGAAGGCAGTGCAAAAAGAATCAGAACCATTTGACGTTCCAGCTAAAAATGTAAAATCGCACACTACAGCCAAAGTTTCTGTCCTGCACCGTACAAACCATCAAGCAAATGTAAACATCCTAAAGGCAAACCTTGGCACATTATTTTTATAATACAATGAAATTGTACAAGGGGATAATTATTTTTGTTGAAAGGTTTCTGTAATTAAGATTCACAAAGTTCCCATGGGCATGAACAAAGTTCAAGGACGTCCCCCACTTTCACAATGCTCGTCTCTCTCACTTTCACTTTTCTTTTTGAAAAAGCTTTGGGTTCCCCTCTTTATTTTTGTTGTTTTTAAACTATATGCAAGCATTCAACAGAAATAAATGACTCTCTAAAACTTCCGGGTTGTCTCCCTGGCAGCGCTTTCTTTAAAGCCATTAAGCTAGGCATGTAGTGCTCAAGTAATGGATCCACCGGGATCCCAAGGTATATCAAAGCCAATTTTAATTAGCAATGATTTATAATTTAGTAGTGAGCACAAAGTAACATATATCAAGCAATGACGAAGTGTAACTCTCTTCCTATGCATCGGCATGTCATAAAAGAACAATTCATGCACACATAGTAAAGGCCAATGCATAGTATAAACAGTTTCTTGCAATTTTATCGTATTGAAAACATAGAGAAGTGGAGATATAGTTCCTCTCTCATAATAATTGCAAGTAGGAGCAGAAAGCACATGCATATTATATTCATCAAAATCATCATGTGCAACGGTAAAAGGCAACCCATCAATGTAATCCTTAATAAGTGCAAACTTCTCCGATATAGTGTAATCGGGAGAATTCAAAAAGATAATAGGACTATCATGAGTGGGTGCAATAGCAACAATTTCATGTTTAACATAAGGAACTATAACAAGTTCATCTCCATAAGCACCATTCATATTGGCATCTTGGCCACAAGCATAGCAAGCATCATCAAAAAGGGATATTTCAAGAGAATCAATGGGATCATAACAGTCATCATAGCAATCATCCTACGGTAAGCACGAAGGGGAATTAAACAATGTATGAGTTTAATAGTTACTCTCATTAGAAGGTGGGCACGGGTGATCAATCCGCTCTTCCTCCTTTTGTTCTTCGCTCTCCTCCTCATCTTTTTCATCCAATGAGCTCACAGTTTCATCCATTTCTTCTTCCATAGACTCCTGCAAAATATTAGTCTCTTCTTGGACAGCGGAGTATTCCTCAATATATTGTTTAACATAGGTATTAGAAGCATAATTCTCATAACAATATTCAAGTATAGCAAAATTTTCAGATTTGTAAAGAGTAGCATCAAACTTTTCAATCAAAGAAGCAATTTAAAAAGCACCCTTGAAAGCAACAAATTCTTCAATTTGTTGAACATCATAGTAATTATAAACACCCTTAGCATACGAAGATACGATTCCATTATTACTAAACTCACATTGATAAGTAAGGTGTTTCTTAGGGTTTTCAGAACAACAAGTTATATCATATATTTCACATAAATTCAAGCATAGCATTGCAAATGTTGAACTTGACCCCATAATAGTTTCCCTTTTTCAGATATACGGTGTCGCACATAACAAGCATGCTCATCTAAGGATTTGCCCTCAACTAAACTAGTTGGGGTTTCAGCACGAGCACATAGGGATCGAAGATGATCCAAGTAATAAGCTTCAACAGTGTGATAGATTTTGATTGGTTCTTCAACCATTGGTTCAGTAGGTACAACTAATTTTTTTTGGTATTTTGTGTTTCCTACCCATAACTAAAGATAGGAAACAACTAAGAATAGCAAATAAAAATTACTTAGTGATAAAGCAAACAAGCACACGCGAGAATATTCACCCCACGCTATTGCTCCCCGGCAACGGCACCAGAAAAAGGTCTTGATAACCCACAAGTATAGGGGATCAATTGTAGCCTCTTTCGATAAGTAAGATTGTCGAACCCAACGAGGAGCTAAAGGTAGAACAAATATCCCCTCAAGTTCTATCGACCACCGATACAACTCTACGCACACTTGACGTTCGCTTTATCAGAAACAAGTATGAAACTAGAAGTACTTTGTAGGTGTTTTTGGATAGGTATGCAAGATAATAAAGAGCAAGTAAATATAAAGTAGGGGCTGTTTAGATGAAGACACAACTAAATTAGTTTTAGTAAAGAGCTTTTGTCAACAAGAAGGTTATTTGTCCCTAGGCAATCGATAACTAGACCGGTAATCATTATTGCAATTTTATTTGAGGGAGAGGCATAAGCTAACATACTTTCTCTACTTGGATCATATGCACTTATGATTGGAACTCTAGCAAGCATCTGCAACTACTAAAGATTCATTAAGGTAAAACCCAACCATAGCATTAAAGTATCAAGTCCCCTTTATCCCATACGCAAACAACCTACTTACTCGGGTCTGTGCTTCTATCACTCACGCCACCCACCATAAGCAAATCATAAGCATATTGCAAACCCTACAGCGGGAATCCCTCACACTTGCGCGACACGGAGAGCACCATAGGACAGCACAAATAATAAAACATACAACTCAAACCAATCACGATCATCAAATAGCCATTAGGACAAAACAGATCTACTCAAACATCATAGGATAGCCATACATCATTGGGAACTAATATATAGCGTTGAGCACCATGTTTAAGTAGAGATTACAGTGGGTAAGAGAGAGGTTATACCGCTGCATAGAGGGGGGAAGAGTTGGTGATGATGGCGGTGAAGTTGTTGGTGAAGATGGCGGTGATGGTGATGGCCCCGGCAGCGCTCCGGTGCCACCGGAAGCAAGGGGGAGAGGGCCCCCCTTCTTCTTCTTCTTCCTTGACCTCCTCCCTAGATGGGAGAAGGGTTTCCCCTCTGGTCCTTGGCTCGCATGGCATGGGAGGGGCGAGAGCCCCTCCAAGATTGGATCTGTCTCTCTGTGTCTCTCTGTTTCTGCATTCTCAGATTCTTCCCTTTCACCGTTTCTTATATTCCCGGATATTCGTAACTCCGATTGGGCTGAAATTTTAACACGATCTCTATCCGGAAATTAGCTTTCTTGCGGAGAAAGAAGGACTCCAATCGCCTTACGGGGTGGCCACGAGGGTCAGGGGCGCGCCTGACACCCTGGGGCGCGCCCCCTACCTCGTGCCCCCCTCGGGCACCGTCTCACGATGATTCCACTTCCCAAAATTCATAAATATTCCAAAATAAATCTTCGTCAGTTTTTATTCCGTTTGGACTCCGTCTGGTATGGGTTTTCTACGAAACAAAAAACATGCAACAAACAGGAACTGGCACTGGGCACTGGATCAATATGTTAGTACCAAAAATAATATAAAAAGTTGCCAAAAAGTATATGAAAGTTGAATAATATTGGCATGGAACAATCAAAAATTATAGATACGACGGAGACGTATCAATGATCTGATCGTGGAGGTGAATATTTAAGTTATGAGTTTGGTCTTCATTTGAAACAATGCGGAATAGTTTCGCAACTCACACCACCTGGAACACCACAACGTAATGGTGTGTTCGAACGTCGTAACCGCACTTTATTAGATATGGTGCGATCTATGATGTCTCTCACTGATTTACCGCTATCGTTTTGGGGTTATGCTTTAGAGTCGGCTGCATTCACGATAAATAGGGCATCAAAATCCGTTGAGACGACACCTTATGAATTGTGGTTTGGTAAGAAACCCAAGTTGTCGTTTCTTAAAGTTTGGGGCTGCGATGCTTATGTGAAAAAGCTTCAACCTGATAAGCTCGAACCCAAATCAGAGAAATGTGTCTTCATAGGATACCCAAAAGAGACTGTTGGGTACACCTTCTATCACATATCTGAAGGCAAGATATTCGTTACTAAGAATGGATCCTTTCTAGAGAAGGAGTTTCTCTCGAAAGAAGTGAGTGGGAGGAAAGTAGAACTTGATGAGGTAACTGTACCTTCTCCCTTATTGGAAAGTAGTTCATCACTAAAATCAGTTCCAGTGATTCCTACACCAGTAAGTGAGGAAGCTAATGATGATGATCATGAAACTTCTGATCAAGTTACTACTGAACCTCATATGTTAACCAGAGTAAGATCCGCACCAGAGTGGTACGGTAATCCTGTTATGGATGTGATGTTACTTGACCATGACGAACCTACGAACTATGAGGAAGCGATGATGAGCCCAGATTCCGCAAAATGGCTTGATGCCATGAAATCTGAGATGGGATCCATGTATGAGAACAAAGTGTGGACTTTGGTTGACTTGCCCGATGATCGGCAGGCCATAGAGAATAAATGGATCTTCAAGAAGAAGACTGACGCTGACAGTAATGTTACTGTCTACAAAGCTCGACTTGTTGCAAAAGGTTTTCGACAAGTTCAAGGAGTTGACTATGATGAGACCTTCTCACCCTAGCGATGCTTAAGTCTGTCTTAATCATGTTAGCAATTGCCGCATTTTATGATTATGAAATTTGGCAAATGGATGTCAAAACTGCATTCCTTAATGGATATCTTAAAAAAGAGTTGTATATGATGCAACCAGAAGGTTTTGTCGAACCAAAAGGTGCTAACAAAGTGTGCAAGCTCTCGGAGTTGGAATATATGCTTTGATAGTGTGATCAAAGCATATGGTTTTATACAGACTTTTGGAAAAGCCTTTATTTACAAGAAAGTGAGTGGGAGCTCTGTAGCATTTATGATATTATATGTAGATGACATATTGTTGATCGGAAATGATACTGAATTTCTGAATAGCATAAAAGGATACTTGAATAAGAATTTTTCAATGAAAGACCTCGGTGAAGCTACTTATATATTGGGCATCAAGATCTATGGAGATAGATCAAGACGCTTAATTGGACTTTCACAAAGCACATACCTTGATAAAGTTTAGAAGAAGTTCAAAATGGATCAAGCAAAGAAAGGGTTCTTGCCTGTGTTACAAGGTGTGAAGTTGAGTCAGACTCAATGTCCGACCACTGCAGAAGATAGAGAGATAATGAAAGACATTCCCTATGCTTCAGTCATAGGTTCTATCATGTATACAATGTTGTGTACCAGACCTGATGTGTGCCTTGCTATTAGTTTAGCAGGGAGGTACCAAAGTAATCCAGCAGTGGGTCACTAGACAGCGGTCAAGAACATCCTGAAATACCTGAAAAGGACTAAGGATATGTTTATCGTTTATGGAGGTGACAAAGAGCTCGTTGTAAACGGTTACGTCGATGCAAGCTTTGACACTGAGCCGGATGATTCTAAGTCACAAACCGGATACGTATTTTTATTAAATGGTGGAGCTGTCAGTTGGTGCAGTTCCAAGCAGAGCGTCGTGGCGGGATCTACGTGTGAAGCGGAGTACATAGATGCTTCATAAGCAGCAAATGAAGGAGTCTGGATGAAGGAGTTCATATCTGATCTAGGTTACCTAGTGCATCGGGTCCAATCAAAATCTTTTGTGACAATACTGGTGCAATTGCCTTGGCAAAGGAATTCAGATTTCACAAGAGAATCAAGCACATCAAGAGACGCTTTAATTCCATCCGCGATCAAGTCAAGGAGGGAGACATAGAGATTTGCAAGATACATACGGATCTGAATGTTGCAGACCTGTTGACTAAGCCTCTCTCACAAGCAAAACATGATCAACACCAAGACTCCATGGGTGTTAGAATCATTACAATGTAATCTAGATTATTGACTCTAGTGCAAGTGGGAGACTGAAGGAAATATGCCCTAGATGCAATAATAAAGTTGTTATTTATATTTCCTTATATCATGATAAATGTTTATTATTCATGCTAGAATTGTATTAACCAGAAACATAATACATGTGTGAATACATAGACAAACAGAATGTCACTAGTATGCCTCTACTTGACTAGCTCGTTGAATCAATGATGGTTATGTTTCCTGACCATAGACATGAGTTGTCATTTGGTTAACGGGATCACATCATTATAGAATGATGTGATTGACTTGACCCATCCGTTAGCTTAGCACGATGATCGTTTAGTTTGTTGCTATTGCTTTTTCCATAACTTATACATGTTCCTATGACTATGAGATCATGCAACTCCCAAATACCGGAGGAACACTTAGTGTGCTATCAAATGTCACAACGTAACCGGGTGACTATAAAGATGCTCTACAGGTGTCTCCGATGGTGTTTGTTGAGTTGGCATAGATCGAGATTAGGATTTGTCACTTAGAGTATCAGAGAGGTATCTCTGGGCCCTCTCGGTAATGCACATCACTATAAGCCTTGCAAGCAATGTGACTAATGAGTTAGTTTCGGGATGATGCATTACGAAACGAGTAAAGAGACTTGCCAGTAACGAGATTGAACTAGGTATTGAGATACTAACGATTGAATCTCGGACAAGTAACATACCGGTGACAAAGGGAACAACGTATGTTGTTGTGCGGTTTGACCGATAAAGATCTTTGTAGAATATGTAGGAACCAATATGAGCATCCAGGTTCCGCTATTGGTTATTGACCGAAGATGAGTCTCGGTCATGTCTACATAGTTCTCGAACTCGTAGGGTCCGCACGCTTAACGTTCTGTGACGATTGGTATTATGAGTTTATGTGTTTTGATGTACCGAAGGTAGTTCGGAGTTCCGGATATGATCATGGACATGACGAGGAGTCTCGAAATGGTCGAGACATAAAGGTCGATATATTGGAAGCCTATGTTTGGACATCGGAATGGTTCCGGATGAGTTCGGGCATTTTCCGGAGTATCGAGAGGTTACCAGAACCCCCCGGGGAGTGTATGGGCCTTATTGGACCTTAGTGGAATAGAGAAGAGGAAGGGAAAAGGTGGGAGGCGCGCCCCCTAGCCCAATCCGAATTGGGTGCCCCCCTTTCCTTCCCTCTCTCCTCCCCTTCCTTCTCTGCTACTCCTACTACTTGGAAGGGGGAAATCCTACTCCCGGTGGGAGTAGGACTCCCCTAGGACGCGCCATGGAGGGCCGGCCCTCCCCCCTCCTCCACTCCTTTATATACGGGGGAGGGTGGCACCCCATAGACACAATTAGATCATTTTCTTAACCGTGTGCGGTGCCCCCTCCACCATAATTCATCTCGGTCATATTATAGCGGTGCTTAGGCGAAGCCCTGTTCCGGTAGCTTCATCATCACCGTCATCACGCCGTTGTGCTGACGAAACTCTTCCTCGACACTTAGCTGGATCTAGAGTTCGTGGGACGTCACCGAGATGAACATGTGCAGATCGCGGAGGTGCCGTACCTTCGGTGCTAAGATCCCTTGGATCGTGAAGACGTTCTTCTACATCAACCGCGTTATCATAACGCTTCCGCTTACGGTCTACGGGGGTACGTGGACAACACCCTTCCCCTCTCGTTGCTATGCATCACCTAGATAGATCTTGCGTGTGTGTAGGAATTTTTGTGAAATTACTGCGTTACCCAACAGCGCATGCAACATCTGCGGAGCTGGTGACTCCTAGCTAGACTCGCAAATTCAGTGCACACATGCGCAGTGTATTTGGTCGCTGGCTGAAGATGACCCGATTCACCATATTCAAGGGGCGGCAAAACCCATTGCCAGGAAATTGCTTTTTGCAATGTTCGAATCATTATCACATGCTCAAATATCAACCTTGGTAGTTTCACTTTGGGCTATTTGGTGTGCAATACGAAAACTTATTTATGAGGGAGTGCTGCAGAGCCCGACACATCTATTCATTAAGAGGTTCGCTCAAGAGCCGAATTTGATAAGAAGCCGTTGAGTCAGGCTCAACGGTAATTGTCACAAATGCTCCAAGATGGATCCCTCCTGAGCCCTCCCGAGCAAGGCACGGACGAAATTAACGTAGATGTGGTTGTAGCCAGATATGGTACCCGCGGCTCTTTTAATGCAGTGGCACTTAACTCGTCAAGAGTTTATTTGAGTTCTTCCATAGTGATGATTGAGCGAGTGAATGATCCTGAGATTCCGGAGACCATGGCATGTCGGAAGGCCTTTCCTCGGTTGTAGATCTACACTTGTTTAAGGTAAAAATAGCAATTGATTGCAAAGGTGTGGTGAGTGACTTGATGAAGGAATCTTTACGATCAAATGCAACCATCCTCCACAAGATCGACCAACGAGCTTTATCCTTTGTTTCTTGCTCTTTTGTTCACGAAGAACACCGTTCTAATGTTGAGGTTGATAGCTTAGCGAAACATACTCTATCTCTACCTTGGGTCGTCATGTGTGGTTTTTGAATCTGCATGACCCTAAGGTAATTCCCGTAAACCTTTTACTAGAGCAGTAAAGTAAGCGTGTTTCCCCCCCAAAAAATTGGTTTTGTGTGTTTTTCAATTCTTGTTTATATATTGAAATGTGTTAAGTATGTATGTTAAAAAGACATAAACTTTCAAAAGATTCTTCGCGCATTTAGGAAAATGCTGACATAGTGCAAGAAAATTATTTGTCCAAATTTATAAATATATTTGTACTAGTAAAAAAATATTTATGAATTTTTAAAATGTCACATGTTTCAAAAAAAATATTCGTCTAATTTTTCACAAATGTTCACGTAATTTTTAAAAAGAGTTTACAAAATTGTAGAAAAATGCTTTGTACCTTTAAAAATATGTTTGGGGATTTTTTAATTTCGTAATTAATTTAGGATTATTTGCGTAGCTTTAAACCATATGTTCAGACATTTTAAAAATCTGTTCACATGTTACAAAAAAATTTCGTGACAGTTTAGAAACAGGTTTATATAATGTCAAAAACTCTTTGCGTAATTTAAAAGAAAAATCATTTCATATGTTCAAGAAAATGTTCGTGACATTTAGAAACTATATTTAATGTAAAATAAACTTCTCGAAGTTAAAAAAAAAATCATTTCATACATTAAGAAAAAAGTTAGTGAAATTTCAGAAAACGTTTATACAATGTAGGAAAATCTTCGCATAGTTTTGAAAAAAAAATCATACATACAGAAAAATATCTTTGACATTTTAGAAATATTCACGCATTTCAATAAATTATTCTTGACATTTTTAAAAAATATTTATGCAGTGTAAAGATGTTAGAGTTATTCAAAAATGTTTTGTATCATTTATAAAAATGTTTGTGACATTGGAAAAAATGCTCATAGTTGAGATAGGTCACCACTCAAGCCGAATTGTGATAATGTTCTAACATTTAACAATTGTTTTGCACATTCCTTTAGAAAAATGTTCAATGTGTTTAAAAAAATGTTGATCGCTTTAAAATAAAGAGTTAACCTGTATATGGAAAATGTTCAACATGTATTGGAAGAAAGACTGCATGTATTTGGAAAATAAGGAAAACAATAAAAGAAAAGGAAAGAAGACCGAGAACCGAAAAAACAAAAAATATGAAAGAAAGAAAAATTGAAAATCGACAAAGGAAATGCGAAGAAGAGAATAACTGCGATGTGGAACCGCAGAGACTATATCTCGCTTTAAGCGAGAGCTATTTTTGTCTCGCTGAAGAAAATGCCCCCACGCTGTAGCTATTGGCCCGACCTGTTAGCGCACGTTTAGAAGAAAGCGAGAAGAGAAGGCAGCTTTGCTAGCCACTAAAGCTAACTCCAGCTTCGTGTAAAGTCAAGGGCAGGACCTAGTCGAGGGTAAAATAGGCGGCTTTGCTGTTTTTTCCTGATTTTCTATATTTTCTTTCTTTTCTCACTGTTTTTTTGGTTTATTCTTTTGTTTTCACTGTGTTTCTTTTCTTTATTTTTCTTCTCTTTTCTTCTGTTTCCTCTTTTATCATTTTCTTTTGCTTTTTGTTTTCTTTTCCAGTTCCTTTTGCATTTTTTTCTTTTCGTTTCTCATATTGTTTGTCCTTTTGCCTTTCATTGTTTTATAGTTTTTCCTTCTTTTTTCTTAGTTTATTTTGATTTTGATTTACTTTTTCATATATGTCAATAACATTTTTAAATACATGTTTAAAATTTTCCCAATAAAAATTAATATTTAATTAATAAATGGTCAACATTTTATCCTAAACACATTTTTTAAAATCATTGGTTAGCATTTTTCAAATGCAAGTTGAATACCTAGTTAACATTTTTTACACATTTTTAAAATGCTTTACTAAAAAAATTCAATTTTTTTTACATTTTTTAATACATGGTCAACATTTTTATACAAATTTAACATTTTCCAAATGCCTGATTATAACATTTTTCAAATACTTTTGATGAAGCTAAAGTTAGCATAGTGGGCTGGCCCACCAGTCCCAGGGTTCCGCCCGTGGGAAACAAAGGGGCTGACACTATTTTGTTTTGAGCAAAAGAGAGGCTTTTCCTCTCCGATTTTCATATATAAAGAAACCAATAGGGCTGCCACTGGTAACGTCAGCCCACAGGTTGGAGAGGCACACAGCAGTTCCAGTGGGAGTAGTCGTCTCACACTCTCACTTGGCCAACCTGTTCATCTCTAGACGATCCGAAGTAGTTCCCCACGCCGCGTGTCCAACAGAAGGATGCAGCGTTGCAGCAGCACCGCCCGTGCGTCGGGGAAGAGCGCTTTCCGTTGATAAAATTTACATGGAAAATTTGTGAGATTACATTGAGGCATTCACCACAGTAACAAAGAGAGAAAAAATGAATTCAACAAAACACAAGGGAAAGAGCGAATCGACTCTGTTTTCTGCGACTGGCAGGAGACTACGAGCACGACACAATCAGAGCCCCAGAGGCCCCGGGTAGTAGCTGTCCTCGAAGCTCCATAGCTCGGCCGGTGCATCCTCGGCGGCGACACCGACGGCGGCAGGGGCGGTCGCGGCCGCGGACCCGCCCTCCATGTAGGGGACCCCGAGGAAGCTCATGTAGCTCTCGTACGCCATCAGCTCCTCGGAGAGCGCCTTCACCTCCTCGCAGGAGCACGCCGCGGGCTCCTCCTCTTTCTTGGGGGAAGGGAGCACGGCCGCCATCGTGCACGGGGCCTCGTGCGCGGGCGCGCCGACCAGGATCTCGTTGGGGAAGTTGACCTTGGCCTTGGCGCCCCTGATGCGGCGCGCGGCGCGGTCGTAGGCGCGCGCGGCGGCCTCGGCGGTGGGGTAGGTGCCGAGCCAGACGCGGACGCCCTTCACGGGGTCGCGGATCTCCGCCGCCCACTTGCCCCACGGCCGCTGCCGGATGCCGCGGTACTGGTTCGTCCGCCCCCGCTTCGCGCGCGGCGCTGCAACCAAACCAAACCAATGAGTTTTACTCCTACGCACGGACGCCCGTTGCCAAAGGGAATACTGTGAGGTGAGTTTACCTTTGTCGGGGGCGGCGCTGTGGGCGTCGGAATGGTCGGCGTCGGGCCAGAAGTCGGCGGTGGACACCCGGCGGCGGTGCGCCGGGATGTAGTCGTAGATGATGGCGCCGCCGCACATGGATGGATGGAGACGTGGGGTGCCTTTTTAGGTGGCGGGAAAGGCTAACTGGAGAAGGCTCGATCGATCGATGGATCCAAAGCGTAGTGGAAACAAGGGGAGCAAGGCGGCTGCTGGGACTGGGAGGGGTGCTTTCAGCGGCGGACGGGACGTTGGATTGGGTTGAGTTGGACGGTATGAGGCTACCGCCACCGTGTTTATATACAGGTCGGAATTGTGGGGGCCAGCCACCAGCCAGGGAATGGATCGAGGAACGAATACGCGCTGGACGGAGGCGGCATATCGTTTTCTCTTCTTTGAACGGAGGCCGCACACCGTTTCTTTGCCGCTGTTTAGCCGAATTGAAACCTGACGCGGCTCCTTTTTCTGATTCTTGGAGCAGACGAAAGTGGATACCGCTGCACGCCGCAGCGATGAACGACTGATCGAGACGAAGCTGTGTACTACTCCCTCTGTAAACTAATATAAGAATGTTTAGATCACTATTTTAGTTATTTAAACAGTCTTATATTAGTTTACAGAGTACTAAACACGATGGCCAAGAACCACGTAACTTTAGCCGCAGAATGCAAGTCAATCTTGGTGTGCTTGACTTATCTCAACGTAAATAGGCAGGTAAATAGTCCGCAGATTATCTCAAAACAACAGCAACCGACAGTGACGGAGTCGGGATTTTTTATGCGGGCATATGCAGAGTCATTTTCTCTTTAGAACGCGACAATGTAAGCCATAGAAAATCATAGATACAGTCTTGTATATTTTAAATTTTCATAACGCGAAAATGTAGATGCATAAATTCAACTTGTTCCTCTTGCTTCTTCTGTTGTCAACAACCATAGGAGGTTTTAAAGCCAACCGATGCAAAGAGTCCTCATCTTTCACTGAATGCTACAGCATCTCCAACGCGACCTCAAACCGCTCGAATATATCTGAATCACGCCGTTTGAACATATCTTATCATCCAACACGGTCTTGTATTTGTCCGCAGACCGGTCTGGACATCCTTTTTCCCGCAAATCGGGAGGCTTTGCGGGCGCCAGGACTGCTGACACGCACGCCAAAGTGGGAAGACCCTTAGCGGGTAGCACGAGTCACCAGGCCTGACGCAGTCTGTCTAGAGACCGAAGATGGTATCCGTGTGCAAAACTCGTGGAATATCAAGCATCTTTGCAAGTTCTACCCATAAGGCACTGTTGCCAAGCCTCGTCCCGGCAACCCCTTTTGTACAAGCCTGGTCTCATAGACTCGTAACCCTTTATACGAAACCAGGCGAAGAGGATCTTGTGTGTATGTGAATAAAGCTAAGTATTCCACAAACTTTTATCTATATTTACTTGCGTACTAATACATAATATGATGTGGTTACGCATTGTTTGAATGAAATGACTAACATGCCGCCAATGTATCCGCATTGTCTGTCCTTCTTCTTCCTTTTTCTACAAAGACAGAAGGATTCCTCACGTGCATGTTTCTCGGGGAGGACGATAGGGTAACCACCATTTCGGATGGCGTTTGGCACGTTTGGCGTTCATTTCATACGATGAGAAGTACAACAAAATAAGATAAGTCGAAAACATTTTCAACTAAAATTTCATTGTTTACATTTTGAAGATTCCCCTTGCGCGATCCTATATTTGTACGAAAACCTATACGCGAGGGAACCTTGTCATGTTTCGTTTTGCACTCTAGCTCTCCCTCGAGTCCGTTCGGCGGAGTCTGTGCAGCTGCAGTGGTCACACTTCCAGCAGGCTGCTAAAGACCAGCTCTTCGAAGCGCTCGCGGCAAGTGTGCACCCCGACAAACGTCCAAATAGCGTAGGGTGCTGAATTAAAAATCGTGCAAAAACAGAGACGAGTAAGGAGAATAATACACATTTATTTGAGCACATTGAATGTCACACGTTTACTGAAAAAGGAAAAGTGCTCGATAGTGTCTTTGGCCCTTTCCTCCCAGGGTTTACATCAAGTGGAAGGAGGAAAAAAGAGGCGCCTAGGCCAAGCGCTCCCGGCAGGACATCCTGCCGGTGTCCAGCTGAAGAAGATGGTGCTGCCGGCGTTCAGCTGGAGTCCGAGTCATCGTCTTCGGATTTGACGCTCGGGGACTCACTGTCGTCGTCTTCATGATCTGGGTCCTCCTTGTCGCTATCGCTCAAGGAGGAGCCTTCGCTGTTGCTCGAGCTCTCCCGGCAGCACTCCATGCGAACGTCGGAAGCCCCGAAGAACTTCACGGAGAGCGTATCGGACTCCACCAACTTGAAGTGGAGGAGGTGCCCCTCCGCCAGATAGCGGGCATGAGCGAAGGATTTCCACCCGCGCGTAACGAACATGACCCGTTCACGGGGTACTCGATGTTCACCCACACGGCGCCATTGGGGCAACCGTTCACGCGTAGCCACAGGCCGAGCGACTGGTCGACCTCCATAATCCTGGCGAAAGGACGAGGAAGACGCAACTGGCTTCGCGATGCGTCTCGCAGCCCCACAACAAATTCAAGCGTTGTGTTCTCTGTGTGGCCTTCCACCGGCGGTGGAGCAGCTGGAGGTGGAACGACGGGCGCCTCGCTTCAGCCTCCCTGGCCACGAGCGCTGCGTCGACCACGACCTCGTCCTATGGCCCCGCCCTATGCATTAGAGCCGGCCTCCACGGCCGCAACCGAGGCAGGAGCGTGATACCGAGGAGAAGCTCTCGCTGCGACGGCGGAAGCACGAGCCCGGCCTCTTCCTCTTGCCATGGTGGTGGCAGTTGTAGAAAGAATGGAGAAGGGGGGGGGGGCAGATGAGCATCGCTTCCCGCAGTTCCCCCCTATATAGGGAGAGGCTCGGAGGCTGGCTCTCCATTATCCTAGGGTAACCGTCCTGCTTCGCCAATCCCACGCCCTGCATTCCTGGTGAGCGCATTACTCCACCAGCCGCCCACTCTCGCCAGTTCGGCGTCCTGGCTCCTCTGTTCAAGGCATTTACATCTACGACCGCCGCTTTGCGCCAATCCCACGTCGTGCGCCTAATCCGTGTCGTGGGAGGCTGCGGTAAAAGGGGAGGAGGGGGAGTGACAACAAAGATGGAAGTTACCCCAAGCCACGCGTGATCGTGGGCCTGACTAGGCTAAACCTAGTGGCAGCCCACATACGTACGCGCTCCTGGTTTCTGACCTAGACAAGACAATGGGCACCGCCTGGACGACAAGGATGCCGGAGGAAAGGCGGGGGCTGGCACAAGTTCGGATTAACGAAGAAGCAAAGAAGATTCCAAAATATTGGCGTCATCCCAATAAGATCAACGTTGTTTTGTCTATGCATTGTTTTGGCCTCGCCCAACGATGCCTGGCGGCACGTGTGACCAAGGCCTGGGGGCTCCTGTTGGTGTATTATGTTGGGGAACGTAGTAATTTCAAAAAAAATTCCTACGCACACGCAAGATCATGGTGATGCATAGCAACGAGAGGGAAGAGTGTTGTCTACGTACCCTCGTAGACCGGAAGCGGAAGCGTTAGCACAACGCGGTTGATGTAGTCGTACGTCTTCACGGCCCGACCGATCAAGCATCGAAACTACGACACCTCCGAGTTCTAGCACACGTTCAGCTCGATGACGATCCCCGGACTCCGATCCAGCAAAGTGTCGGGGATGAGTTCCGTCAGCACGACGGCGTGGTGATGATCTTGATGTTTTACCGTCGCAGGGCTTCGCCTAAGCACCGCTACAATATTATCGAGGACTATGGTGGAGGGGGGCACCGCACACGACTAAGAGATCAATGATCAATGTTGTGTCTATGGGGTGCCCCCTGCCCCCGTATATAAAGGAGTGGAGGAGGGGGCTGGCCAAGGAGGGTGGCGCGCCCTAAGGGGGAGTCCAACTCCCACAGGGAGTAGGACTCCCCTTTTTCCTATTAGGAGTAGGAGAGGGAAGGAAGAGGAAGGAGGGAGGAAGGAAAGGGGGGTCCGGCCCCCCTCCCAATTCGGATTGGGCTTGGGGGGGCGCCACCTCCCTTGCTCCTTTCCCCTCCTTTCCACTAAGGCCCAATAAGGCCCATATACCTCCCGGGGGGTTCCGGTAACCTCCCGGTGATCCGGTATTGTCCCAATCTCACCCGGAACCTTTCCGGTGTCCAAATATAGTCAACCAGTATATCGATCTTTATGTCTCGACCATTTCGAGACTCCTCGTCAAGTCCATGATCATATCTGGGACTCCGAACAACCTTCGGTACATCAAAATATATAAACTCATAATAAAACTATCATCGTAACGTTAAGCGTGCGGACCCTACGGGTTCGAGAACAATGTAGACATGATCGAGACACTTCTCCGGTCAATAACCAATAGCGGAACCTGGATGCTCATATTAGCTCCCACATATTCTACGAAGATCTTTATCAGTCAGACCACATAACAACATACGTTGTTCCCTTTGTCATCGCTATGTTACTTGCCCGAGATTCGATCATCGGTATCTTAATACCTAGTTCAATCTCGTTACCGCCAAGTCTCTTTACTCGTTCTGTAATACATCATCTTGCAACTAACTTATTAGTTGTATTGCTTGCAAGGCTTTGAGTGATGTGCATTACTGAGAGGGCCCAGAGATACCTCTCCGACAATCGGAGTGACAAATCCTAATCTCGAAATACGCCAACCCAACATGTACCTTTGGAGACACCTGTAGAGCACCTTTATAATCACCCATTTACGTTGTGACGTTTGATAGCACACAAAATGTTCCTCCGGTAAATGGGAGTTGCATAATCTCATAGTCATAGGAACATGTATAAGTCATGAAGAAAGCAATAGCAACATACTAAACGATCGGGTGCTAAGCTAATGGAATGGGTCATGTCAATCACATCATTCTCCTAATGATGTGATCCCGTTAATCAAATGACAACTCATGTCTATGGTTAGGAAACATAACCATCTTTGATCAACGAGCTAGTCAAGTAGAGGCATACTAGTGACACTCTGTTTGTCTATGTATTCACACATGTATTATGTTTCCGGTTAATACAATTCTAGCATGAATAATAACTTCATTATTGCCTCTAGGGCATATTTCCTTCAGTCTCCCACTTGCACTAGAGTCAATAATCTAGTTCACATCGCCATGTGATTTAACATCAATAGTTCACATCACCATGTGATTAACACCCATAGTTCACATCGACATGTGACCAACACCCAAAGGGTTTACTAGAGTCAATAATCTAGTTCACATCGCTATGTGATTAACACCCAAAGAGTACTGAGGTGTGATCATGTTTTGCTTGTGAGAGAAGTTTAGTCAACGGGTCTGCCACATTCAGATCCGTAAGTATTTTGCAAATTTCTATGTCAACAATGCTCTGCGTGGATCTACTCTAGCTAATTGCTCCCACTTTCAATATGTATCCAGATTGAGACTTAGAGTCATCTGGATCAGTGTCAAAACTTGCATCGACGTAACCCTTTACGACGAACCTTTTGTCACCTCCATAATCGAGAAACATATCCTTATTCCACTAAGGATAATTTTGACCAATGTCCAGTGATCTACTCCTAGATCACTATTGTACTCCCTTGCCAAACTCAGGGCAGGGTATACAATAGGTCTGGTACACAGTATGGCATACTTTATAGAACCTATGGCTAAGGCATAGGGAATGACTTTCATTCTCTCTCTATCTTCTGCCGTGGTCGGGTTTTGAGTCTTACTCAACTTCACACCTTGTAACACAGGCAAGAACTCCTTCTTTGACTGTTCCATTTTGAACTACTTCAAAATCTTGTCAAGGTATGTACTCATTGAAAAACTTATCAAGCGTCTTGATCTATCTCTATAGATCTTGATGCTCAATATGTAAGCAGCTTCACCGAGGTCTTTCTTTGAAAAACTCCTTTCAAACATTCCTTTATGCTTTGCAGAATAATTCTACATTATCTCCTATCAACAATATGTCATTCACATATACTTATCAGAAATGTTGTAGTGCTCCCACTCACTTTCTTGTAAATACAGGCTTCACCGCAAGTCTGTATAAAACTATATGCTTTGATCAACTTATCAAAGCGTATATTCCAACTCCGAGATGCTTGCACCAGTCCATAGATGGATCGCTGGAGCTTGCATATTTTGTTAGCACCTTTAGGATTGACAAAACCTTCTGGTTGCATCATATACAACTCTTCTTTAATAAATCCATTAAGGAATGCAGTTTTGTTTATCCATTTGCCAGATTTCATAAAATGCGGCAATTTCTAACATGATTCGGACAGACTTAAGCATAGATACGAGTGAGAAACTCTCATCGTAGTCAACACCTTGAACTTGTCGAAAACCTTTTTGCGACAATTCTAGCTTTGTAGATAGTAACACTACTATCAGCGTCCGTCTTCCTCTTGAAGATCCATTTAATCTCAATGGCTCGCCGATCATTGGGCAAGTCAATCAAAGTCCATACTTTGTTCTCATACATGGATCTCATCTCAGATTTTATGGCCTCAAGCCATTTCGCGGAATCTGGGCTCATCATCGCTTCCTCATAGTTTGTAGGCTCGTCATGGTCAAGTAACATGACCTCCAGAGCAGGATTACCGTACCACTCTGGTGCGGACCTCACTCTGGTTTACCTACGAAGTTCGGTAGTAACTTGATCTGAAGTTACATGATCATCATCATTAGCTTCCTCATTAATTGGTGTAGTAGTCACAGGAACAGATTTCTGTGATGAACTACTTTCCAATAAGGGAGCAGGTACAGTTACCTCATCAAGTTCTACTTTCCTCCTACTCACTTCTTTCGAGAGAAACTCCTTCTCTAGAAAGGATCCATTCTCAGCAACGAATATCTTGCCTTCGGATCTGTGATAGAAGGTGTACCCAACATTTCTTTTGGGTATCCTATGAAGACGCACTTCTCCGATTTGGGTTTGAGCTTATCAGGTTGAAACTTTTTCACATAAGCATTGCAACCTCAAACTTTAAGAAACAACAGCTTAGGTTTGTTGCCAAACCATAGTTCATACGGTGTCGTCTCAACGGATTTAGATGGTGCCCTATTTAACGTGAATGTAGCTGTCTCTAATGCATAACCCCAAAACGATAGTGGTAAATCAGTAAGAGACATCATAGATCGCACCATATCTAATAAAGCACGGTTACGACGTTAGGACACACCATTACACTGTGGTGTTCCAGGTGGAAACTATTTCACATTGTTTTAACTGAAGGCCAAACTCGTAACTCAAATATTTTACTTCTGCGATCATATCGTAGAAACTTTTATTTTGTTACGATGATTCTCCACTTCACTCTAAAATTCTTTGAACTTTTCAAATGTTTCAGACTTGTGTTTCATCAAGTAGATATACTCATATCTGCTCAAATCATCTGTGAAGATCAGAAAATAATGATACCTGCCGCGAGCTTCAATATTCATCGGACCACATACATCAGTATGCATGATTTCCAACAAATCTGTTGCTCGGTCCATTGTTCCGGAGAACGGAGTCTTAGTCATCTTGCCCATGAGGCATGGTTCACAAGCATCAACTAATTCATAATCAAGTGATTCCAAAAGCCCATCAGCATGGATTTTCTTCATGCACTTTACACCAATATAACCTAACCAGCAGTGCCACAAATAAGTTGCACTATCATTATTAACTTTGCATCTTTTGGCTTCAATATTATAAAATGTGTATCACCACGATCGAGATCCAACAAACCATTTTCATTGGGTGTATGATCATAGAAGGGTTTTTTCATGTAAACAGAACAACAATTATTCTCTAACTTACATGAATAACCGTATTGCAATAAACATGATCAAATCATATTCATGCTCAACGCAAACACCAAATAACACTTATTTAGGTTCAACACTAATCCCGAAAGTATAGGGAGTGTGCGATGATGATCATATCAATGTTGGAACTACTTCCAACACACATCGTCACTTCACCCTTAACTAGTCTTTGTTCATTCTGCAACTCCCGTTTCGAGTTACTACTCTTAGCAACTGAACCAGTATCAAATACCGAGGGGTTGCTACGAACACTAGTAAATACACATCAATAATCTGTATATCAAATATACCTTTGTTCACTTTGCCATCCTTCTTATCCGCCAAATACTTGGGGCAGTTCCGCTTCCAGTGACCAGTCCCTTTGCAGTAGAAGCACTCAGTTTCAGGCTTAGGTCCAGACTTGGGTTTTTTCACTTGAGCAGCAACTTGCTTGCTGTTCTTCTTGAGATTCCCCTTTCTTCCCTTTGTCCCTTTACTTGAAACTAGTGATTTTGTTTACCATCAACACTTGATGCTTTTCTTGATTTCTACCTTTGTCGATTTCAGCATCACGAAGAGCTTGGGAATCGTTTCCGTTATCCCTTGCATATTATAGTTCATCACGAAGTTCTACTAACTTGGTGATGGTGACTAGAGAATTCTGTCAATCACTATTTTATTTGGAAGATTAACTCCCACTTGATTCAATCGATTGTAGTACCCAAAAAAATTGAGCACATGCTCACTGCTTGAGCTATTCTCCTCCATCTTTTAGCTATAGAACTTGTTGGAGACTTCATATCTCTCAACTCGGGTATTTACTTTAAATATTAACTTCAACTCCTGAAACATCTCATATGGTCCATGACGTTCAAAACGTCTTTGAAATCCCGATTCTAAGCTGTTAAGCATGATGCACTAAACTATCAAGTAGTCATCATATTGAGCTAGCCAAACGTTCATAACGTCTGCATCTGCTCCTGCAATAGGTCAGTCACCTAGCGGTGAATTAAAGACATAATTCTTCTGTGAAGCAATGAGGATAAACCTCAGATCACGGACCCAGTCCGCATCATTGCTACTATCATCTTTCAACTTAGTTTTCTCTAGGAACACATATAAAACATAGGGAAGCAACAAAGCGAGCTATTGATCTACAACATAGATATGCAAATACTATCAGGACTAAGTTCATGATAAATTAAGGTTCAATTAATCATATTACTTAAGAACTCCCACTTAGAAAGACATCCCTCTAATCTTCTAAGTGATCACGTGATCCAAATCAACTAAACCATAACCGATCATCACGTGAAATGGAGTAGTTTTCAATGGTGAACATCACTATGTTGATCATATCTACTATATGATTCACGCTCGACCTTTCAGTCTCAGTGTTCCAAGGCCATATCTGCATATGCTAGTGACGGTGTCCTGGACTAGGGGGTACTCAACACGTCATCTCCCGATCTGATAGATTGGGCCGAGGACCATCGTGGCCGTATACTCATGGGCCAGTTCAGACAGCTGCCGCATACAAGGAAGATTCCACAAGACTTGGCAATCGAGGCAAGGACTCCACCCCACCGGCGTATTCGGCTAGGACTCTTGTTATCCTAGGCCTCTGGTGCATTATATAAATCGAGGCCACGCTAGTCGATAAATCATCTCCATACACAACAATCATACCATAGGCTAGCTTCTAGGGTTTAACCTCATTGATCTCGTGGTAGATCTACTCTTGTACTACCCATATCATCAATATTAATCAAGCAGGACGTAGGGTTTTACCTCCATCAAGAGGGCCCGAACCTGGGTAAAACATCGTGTTCCCTGCCTCCTGTTACCATCCGGCCTAGACGCACAGTTCGGGACCCCCTACCCGAGATCCGCCGGTTTTGACACCGACATTGGTGCTTTCATTGAGAGTTCCGCTGTGTGATCGACAAAAGGATCGATGGCTCGCCTGCAGATCAACTGCGACTTCGGCATCTTCGTCACCAGCTCGACTGGTCATCTTGGTTTGACCAAGAATTGCACCCCGTGTTCGGATCACCATGTTCAAACGAGGGCCTTCATCAAACATCAACTCCGACCTCTATCAAGATCACGGAGGAATCATCCATGGAGCTCGGGGGCTCAACGTCAACATTGCCCTCAAGCGACCGTGCTGTTTTTTTGGACAGCGAACTCGTATCTGCCGCCACCACCTCCTCGAGTATCGCTTTGATGATCGCTTTGGTGGAATTGTGCGGAATTGAGTCTATAACAACCCTGGAAAATTTCGTCGAGTTCCGATGGAGGAATCTCTGGCAATCCACGATATACCGGAGCCCTGTCAAATCTGGATGGGAATTTGGATGAGTTTAGGGCGTGGTGTCCAGCTTCTAGCTCGGACGTCCTTTGGAAGATCCAACCGTTGATCGGCTGCGGAATTCCTATATCTACCACCTCTCAAAATTTCAGCTCGATCCGACCGTCCAAACTCTGGGAACGTTCCGATTAGTGCATCACTTTTTGGATCTGTTTTCTGCGCGAAAACGAATCCGACCCGAGTTCATCTTTTTTATGAACGGGATTTCGGACATCCCTTTTGAAGGAAGTTTTGTATGGGGTATTGTGTTTTGTTCCCGAACACATCCCACTAACTTTAAGATCTTTTGAACATGATCTTCAACATCATGCTGGTGTCAAACCAGTCCGGCAATATTACTCCACAGCTGCCGACCTGCGCTAGACACGTCGTCACTTTGTTGAGCCGAGCTCAACTTCTTCGGATCATCATCTCGGCAAGCCGAACAAGAGTCCGGCATCGCGAAGGATAAATCATCACCAACATCGCCGCCCCACGGATTACACGGAGCGGGCATACCGGCATCGCCGCACGGTCGCTTCATCAAGCCGGCATCGACCACGTCACGACCTGCATCGACATGGCTGCACTATTGCTTCTTCAAGCTGGTGTCCATCACGCCGACCTACTTCGACTCATCGACTGACATCGAGGCTTCGACCTCTTGGCTGGAGCGGGGGCTTTGCCATCTCTTCATCAACCTACTCCGGACACTTCGGCGTCACTAGCCGAGCAGCTCCGTCACGTTAGCTGGGCCGAGGGCTTTGCCTCGACGAGTCAACCTTTACCAGCATTGCCATGCCGTCGTTTTATCACCCATCAGGCAATGGGTGTGCGGAGTGAGTCCCAATTTTGGGAATCACCTTCCTTCGGATTGCTACAACAAATAAATCAGGTGCTATTAATCCCAGTATTTTTTGCTTGTTTGGGTTCATTTTTTCCAAGGAATTATTATTTTGGTTTGTCCATGGTATGTACACAGGTCTATCAAATGGTGACCGCATTAACGAGGTCGCGTGGTGGTTCGATCAGTTTCCGTACATTGTCCGGCGAACGCCGCATCCGGAGCTCGGACCGACCTGTGAATTCAGGCTTTGCCACGCCTTTACTACATCACGCCGACGCCCTGCATCGACATTGACTTCGGCGCCAGGCCATATTTCTTCTATTCCTCACTTTGCATAAATTATTTATTATGCAACATTTTTTTAATTATCATTATTACTATTATCTCCGGTTTGCACTATTTTTTGTGCACAGGAAAATGATCCGGGGACTTCGGCGTCACTCTGCCGGTCTGCATTGACCGTGCTATGTCACCACTTCGGCGTGTCGAGCTCTCCGCTCCGCCACCTCGGGACCAGCTTGGGGGATGGAACCTTGCCCCGCATCAAGCTCGGACCGCGTCATCAATACCGAACACATTAACCAGCTAAGTCGCTTTCATGCTCAAAGCTTTAATTTCTAACTTGTGTTCGGTTCGACCAAGCATTATACTTTTTTGGAAAAAAGTTGCTTGTAAAAAATTTCCTTGTCCAAACTTTGTTTGTGACGCATAAATTCAAATACCCAATTCATTTGGGGGCTTCCTTCATGAAGCTTTTCCTCTTGCATATGATTATACTTGTACGGCTTCGTTCCTTGTTCGTGTATTACGCCACAATATGCACCATATTGACTTAAGCGATTTGCAAGCTGGGTTGCCTCGCTCCTGTGTTTACCCCTACGTTCCCGATTGTTCGGCTAGGGAGTAAAGGGAGCACCTCTGCGATTGTCACGATCGGGTCACCCGAGCCGGACCTCAGACTGGGTGAAGCCGAAAGCTAGCGCTCTTATAGTTTTCAATGATGGTCGGCACACAACGGAACTCATGAGTACAAAAAATCTATTGCACAAGTCTCATAATAACAATGAGCACCGAAGAAAGGTATCGGTGGGGGTACTATTTTCTTCGAAGATGCTTCTTACACTTCACGGTAATATAGCATAAGTTCCCTGAGCGCGCTTTGTCTGTTACAGCCTTATGGCCTGATTGCCTGGTTATTGGAAACACCGTCGATATTCTCGACCGATGGAATACATAACACTTTTCGGTCCTTGACCGAAGAGGGAGAAGCTGACGGTCGGTTAAGACGCGTTTAAAGTTTGGTTGAACATAGATATGATATAAGTACTTCGGTACATGCAATCATTCTTCTACCCAAGTCACTTGGGGGCTCTTAAGTTTATTTGAGCCGTTTTATAATAAGTGTTCTTCTTCTTAGTCGTTGCAAAGTTTTATTATTATTTATCACTCCTTTTTCGACACGAGTGTGCGGTCACTAGCCGGGGAGCCTAATTTCTCTCTCAAAGCCGCTAGAGTTTAGTTTGCTAAACTGGCCTGATGAGAAGTACTCCACCCTCGGGATAGGAGGTTGAAGCCGCAGGCTGACCCGCTCGAAGTTTTGAGGTAGGATGTATCATGTTAAAGCACGACAGAAGCACTTCTTTTTTCTCAGACCAACTTTTGGATTGGCACCGAACACTTGATATTGTTCGGACGTCATGTTTTTACTGACGTTTCTTGGTTTTCCAAGCTTTTTCGCACTTTTAAAACTATTTGTGCTTCTCCAGCATTAGTCTCGCAGTGCAACGCCGGACACCTTTAGGGATTCGGCAAAAACATTCTCAGATATTGCTATATATGCATCGGTTTCGAATTGTGTCTTCGGTCAATAGTTGGGTTGCCCGGCTCCTGCACTTGCTTCCTACATTCCGTTTTGTTCGGCTAGGCGTGCAAAGGGAGAACCACTGCGATTGTGCTTCCAGCTCACATGGTTAAGCACCTCAGTGGAGAAAGCCGAAAACTGACTTTCACAATAAGCGTAAACTGGTCAGCGATCCGATGACTATGTTAAATGATGGGCCGTTCATAACATTGGCCGAAGTGTTTACGGCTTGACCCCGACTGTCGCCGAACACTACCAGGGGCTATTAACTGGCCTCCCAAACTAAATCCTCAATATTTTGCTCTTACATTAGAGCTGAGGTTTAATGATCATGCTGAGCATGACAACCCAAAGAAAGGAACCGATAGCGGGACTATTTTCTTTGGAAGACATTTCTTCTGTTAAACAGTGATATAACTCTCTGCGTACCTTTGTTTATAAAACCGTATGGCCAGATTGCCTTGTTTGTTGTAAATCTTTGCCCTTATAAAGGCTTTATAAAGTAGGACAAACACTCCTCGGCTACTGGCCGAGGAGGTGGAAGCCGATGGTCGGTCAAACAAAGTTTTGTACAATGCGGATCCGAACATTAATGACGTAAAGTACTTGGATACATAGAGTCATTACACATAATTTGTCATTTTACTATGGATATTGATCCTTAATTCGGCCACCCGTGCCTGCATTAAGGCTCGGGGGCTACCGGGCTTCGGGCTTATTATTTACAAATATTAAAGGGGCACATCGATCCCCTGATCTGGTGTTGCCACCCGACCAGTGTCTCGGGGGCTACTGCATTGCTTGTCCAATGCAGAAAATTTTATGTGCAATATAGTTTCCGAGGAGATTTTGATCCTCAAGTTGGTCGGCCGCACCCAACCCGAGTCTCGAGGACTGAGCACACCGCTTTTAGTGTCCCGAAGTATTCTGCTGAGTTTGGACTTGATCCTCAGGCCGATTTTGCAAATCAACCTGAGTCTCAGCGGCTACTAGGATCAGCGGTCTTACGTCATCCTTCAGGTGCATCTCGGGTTTTAGACCGATACACACCTTGAGGGCTACTGGCTATATATCTCGGCAGAGAATAAATTGCACCAATAAAAATATTCACAAAAATCGGCCCACATTCGGGGTGGTGCACCACCTCGGAAGCAGTCCGGTATAAAGCTTGGGCGCTAGTGGCTGGCTCCATAGAGGGCATTTCCGGCATTAAGCTCGGCTAAACTCCTTCAAACTTTTTTGAACCAAGGTGATATGGCACCTCGGATATAGTCCTGCATTGGAGCTCGGATGCATAGTCCAGCGTTGGAGCTCGGATACATTCCGGCGTTAGAGCTAGGAAGCGGTCCGGCGTTGGTGCTCGGCTGCAAAAGATACCTCGAATGCAGTCCGGTGTTGGAGCTCGGACGCAAGAGGACGCTGTCGCCCGGGAATAATTTCAAACCCGAGGTGTGGCATAAAAATAACAAGGCATTGATAAAGGCCGGAAACTTATAGGGGCTCCTCGGATACCCGATGTATAAACTTGTCGAATTCATTTCGGCGATCCTCAAGACCGAAGATGAGAAGATTTGTTGAACCAGTTTTCAAGACCGACGACCGAAGATGAAGAACAGTTCGGAAGAATCGAGGAGCGTCCCTAACTTGAAGACCGGTTCAGGGGGCTACTGACGGTGTCCTGGACTAGGGGGTACTCAACACGTCATCTCTCGATCTGATAGATTGGGCCGAGGACCCCCGTGGCCGTATACTCATGGGCCAGTTCGGACAGCTGCCGCATACAAGGAAGATTCCACAAGACTTGGCAATCAAGGCAAGGACTCCACCCCACCGGCGTATTCGGCTAGGACTCTTGTTATCCTAGGCCTCTGGTGCATTATATAAACCGAGGCCAGGCTTGTCGATAAATCATCTCCATACACAACAATCATACCATAGGCTAGCTTCTAGGGTTTAGCCTCCTTGATCTCGTGGTTGATCTACTCTTGTACTACCCATATCATCAATATTAATCAAGCAGGACATAGAGTTTTACCTCCAACAAGAGGGCCCGAACCTGGGTAAAACATCGTGTTCCCTGCCTCTTGTTACCATCTGGCCTAGACGCACAGTTCGGGACCCCCTACCCGAGATCCGCCGGTTTTGACATCGACAGCTAGGCTCGTCAAGTTTAACCTGAGTATTCTGCGTGTGCAAAACTGGCTTGCACCCGTTGTAGATGGACGTAGAGCTTATCACACCCGATCATCACGTGGTGTCTGGGCACGACGAACTTTGGCAACGGTGCATACTCAGGGAGAACACTTTTATCTTGAAATTTACTGAGAGATCATCTTATAATGCTACCGTCAATCAAAGCAAGATAAAATGCATAAAAGATAAACATCACATGCAATCAATATAAGTGATATGATATGGCCATCATCATCTTGTATTTGTGATCTCCATCTCCGAAGTACCGTCATGATCACCATCGTCACCGGCGCGACACCTTGATCTCCATCATAGCATCGTTGTCGTCTCGCCAATCTTATGCTTCCACGACTATCGCTACCGCTTAGTGATAAAGTAAAGCATTACAGCGTGATTGCATTGCATACAATAAAGCAAAAACCACATGGCTCCTGCCAGTTGGCGATAACTCGGTTACAAAACATGATCATCTCATACAATAAAATTTAGCATCATGTCTTGCCCATATCACATCACAACATGCCCTGCAAAAACAAGTTAGACGTCCTCTACTTTGTTGTTGCAAGTTTTACGTGGCTGCTATGGGTTTAGCAAGAACCGTTCTTACCTACGCATCAAAACCACACTGATAGTTTGTCAAGTTGGTGCTATTTTAACCTTCGCAAGGACCGGGCGTAGCCACACTCGGTTCAACTAACGTTGGAGAAACTGACACCCGCCAGCCACCTGTGTGCAAAGCACGTCGGTAGAACCAGTCTCGCATAAGCGTATGCGTAATGTCGGTCCGGGCCGCTTCATCCAGCAATACCGCCGAACCAAAGTATGACATGCTGGTAAGCAGTATGACTTATATCCCCCACAACTCACTTGTGTTCTACTCGTGCACAACATCAACACATAAAACCTAGGCTCGGATGCCATTCTTGGGGAACGTAGTAATTTCAAAAAAAATTCCTACGCACACGCAAGATCATGGTGATGCATAGCAACGAGAGGGGAGAGTGTTGTCTACGTACCCTCGTAGACCGGAAGCGAAAGCGTTAGCACAACGCGGTTGATGTAGTCGTACGTCTTCACGGCCCGACCGATCAAGCATCAAAACTACGACACCTCCGAGTTCTAGCACATGTTCAGCTCGATGACGATCCCCGGACTCCAATCCAGCAAAGTGTCGGGGTTGATTTCCGCTAGCATGACGGCGTGGTGACGATCTTGATGTTTTACCATCGCAGGGCTTCGCCTAAGCACCGCTGTAATATTATCGAGGACTATGGTGGAGGGGGGCACCGCACACGGCTAAGAGAGCAATGATCAACTGTTGTGTCTATGGGGTGCCCCCTGCCCCCGTATATAAAGGAGTGGAGGAGGGGGTCGGCCAAGGAGGGTGGCGTGCCCTAAGGGGAAGTCCAACTCCCATAGGGAGTAGGACTCCCCTTTTTCCTATTAGGAGTAGGAGAGGGAA